>NC_090813.1:86553318-86854707 GCF_000390325.3 Nicotiana tomentosiformis
TACGACCAAAAAACTAGAATTCCGCCCGATTTCCATATTTTGGTGTGCTATAACCCACGCCTTCCGAGTGGGCCCGGGACCCCAGATCCGGATCGCCTAAAACTTTTTCGGGCCACCAAATATAACCTAAGGAACCACAGTCACCACCTCGCCATGATCGTTCCTCAGGATTTGCATTTTACAGCCAAAAAACTATAATTTCGCCCGATTCCCATATTTTTGTGTGTTATAGCCCACGTCTTCCGAGTGGGCGGGGACCCCCGGACTCGGATCGCCTAAAATTTTTTTGGGACATCGAATACGACCTAAAGAACTTTAGTCACCTCCCCGCCATGACCGTTCCTCGTTCTTTTACCTTTTATGAATAAAAAACTAGAATTCCGCCCAATTCCCATATTCTCGTATGCTATAGCCCACGCCTTCCTAGTGGGCAGGGCCCCCCAGGACCCGGATCGCCTAAATTTTTTTCGGGCAATCAAATATGACCTAAGGAACCATAGTCACTTCCTCGCCATGACCTTTCCTCATTTGTTTTGCGTTTTACGGCCAGAAAACTAGAATTCCGCCTGATTCCCACATATTCGTGTGCTATATAGCCCACGCTTTCTGAGTGGGTCCGGGCCCCCCAGAACCGGATCGCCTAAAAATTTTCCGGACTATTATATACGACCTAAGGAACGATAGTCATCGCCCCTCCATAACCGTTCATCATCGTTTTTGCATTTTATGGCCAGGAAACTAGAATTCTGCCTGATTCCCAAAATTTCATGTGTTATAGTGCATGCCATCCGAGTGAGCCCGGGCCATCCGGACTTTGTTCGCCTAAATTTTTTTTGGGGCCTTCAAATACGATCTAATGAACCATAGTCAACGCTCCGCCATGACCGTTCCTCAACTTTTTGTGTCTTACGGCTAAAAAATTAGAATTCAGCCTGATTTCCATATTTTCATGTGCCGCCATGTGAGTGGGCCAGTCCCCACCAGACCCGGATCGCCTTAAATTTTACTGGGACAAGAAATAGGACCTAAGGAACCATACTCACTGCCCTTCCATGACCGTTCCTCCCTTTATTGCATTTTACGGCAAAAAAACTAGAATTCCGCTCGATTCACATATTTTCGTGTGCTATAGTCCATGCCTTCCGAGTAGGCCCGGGTCCCCTGAAACCAGATTGGCTGAAATTTTTTCGGGCCATCAAATACGACCTAAGAAATCATAGTCACTGGCCCGCCATGACCGTTCCTCTTTATTTTGCATTTTACGGCCAAAAATCTAGAATTCTCCTCGATTCCCATATTTTCGTGTGCTATAGCCCACGCCTTCCGAGTGGGCCCGGACCCCAATCGCCTAAAAAAATTTCGGGACATCAAATATGACCTAAGGAACCATAGTCACTTCCCCGCCATGACCATTCCTCGTTTCTTTGTATTTTACGGCCAAAAAACTAGAATTTCGCTTGATTCCCATATTTTCGTGTGCTATAGACCACGCCTTCCGAGTGGGCCCGGGACCCCCTACCCCAATCGCCTAAAAAATTTTCGGTCCATAAAATACGACCTATGGAACCATAGTTACCTCCCCGTCATGACCGTTCCTCGTTCTTTTGCGTTTTAAGGCCAAACAACGAAAATTCCGCCCGATTCCCATATTTTCGTGTGCTATAGCCCATGCCTTCCGATTGGGCCCGGACCACCCGGACCCCGATCTCCTAAAATTTTTTCAGGCCATGAAATACGACCTAAGGAACTATAGTTACTGCCCCGCCATGACCGTTCCTCGTTGTTTTGCGTTTTACAGCCAAAAAACTAGAATTTCGCCCGATTTTCATATTTTTGTGTGCTATAGCCCACGCCTTCCGAGTTGGCCCGGTCCCCATAAACCCGGATCGCCTAAAATTATTCTGGGCCATATAATACGACCTAAGGAACCAGTCACCATCCTGCCATGTCTGTTCCTCGTTGTATTGTGATTTACGGCCAAAAAACTAGAATTCCGCCTCATTCCCATATTTTGGTGTGCTATAACCCACGCCTTCCGAGTGGGCCCGGGACCCCAGACCCGGATCGCCTAAAACTTTTTCGGGCCACAAAATACGACCTAAGGAACAACAGTCACCACGTCGACATGATCGTTCCTTAGGTTTTGCATTTTACGGCCAAAAAACTAGAATTCCGCCTGATTCCCATATTTTCGTGTGCTATAGCCCACGCCTTCCGAGTGGGCCGGGACCCCCGGACTCAGATCGCCTAAAAACTTTTCGGGCCATCAAATACGACCTAAAGAACTTTATTCACCTCTTCGCCATGACCGTTCCTTGTTCTTTTACACTTTAGGACCAAAAAACTATAATTCTGCCCGATTCCCATATTCTCGTATGCTATAGCCCACGCCTTCCTAGTTGGCAGGGGCCCCCCGGGCCCGGATCGCCTAAAATTTTTTCGGGCCATCAAATATGACCTAAGGAACCATAGTTACTGCCTTGTCATGACCTTTCCTCGGTTTTTTGCATTTTACGGCCAAAGAACTAGAATTCCGCCCAATTCCCACATTTTCGTGTGCTATAGCCCACGCTTTCCGAGTGGGTCCGGGCCCCCCGGAACCGGAACGCCTAAAAAATTTTCGGGCTATCATATACGACCTAAGGAACCATAGTCATCGCCCCGCCATAACCGTTTCTCGTCTTTTTTGCATTTTATGGCCAAAAAACTAGAATTCTACCCGATTCCCATATTTTCGTGTGCGCCCATGCCATCTGGGTGGGCCCGGGCCATCCGAACTCTGATCGCCTAATTTTTTTTGGGGCCTTCAAATACAACCTAATGAACCATTGTCACCGCTCCGCCATGACCCATCCTTAACTATTTGCGTTTTACGGCCAAAAAATTAGAATTCAGCCTGATTTCCATATTTTCATGTGCCGCTATGTGAGTGGGCCAGGCCCCACCAGACCCGGATCGCCTTAAATTTTTCTGTGACAACAAATAGGACCTAAGGAACCATACTCACCGCCCTTCCATGACCGTTCCTTAGTTTTTTGAATTTTACGGCCAAGAAACTAGAATTCTGCCCGATTCCCATATTTTCGTGTGCTATAGCCCACGCCTTCCGAGTGGTCCCGTGCCGCCCGGATCCGGATAGCCTAAATTTTTTTGGGTCATCAAATACGACCTATGGAACTATAGTCATCGCCCCGCCATGACCGTTCCTCAATTATTTGCGTTTTAAGGGCCAAAAAACTAGAATTTCGGCTGATTACCATATTTTCGTGTGCGATAGCCCACTCCTTTCGAGTGGGCCCGGGCCCCCGGACCCGTATCGCCTAGAATTATTTTGGGCCATATAATACGACCTATGGAACCAGTCACCATCCCGCCATGACCGTTCCTCGTTTTATTGCATTTTACGGCCAAAAAACTAGAATTCCGCCCGATTCCCATATTTTGGTGTGCTATAACCCACGCCTTCCGAGTGGGCCCGGGACCCCAGACCCGGATCGCCTAAAACTTTTTCGGGCCACCAAATACGACCTAAGGAACCACATTCACCACCTCGCCATGATCGTTCTTCAGGTTTTGCAATTTACGGCCAAAAAACTAGAATTTCTCCCAATTCCCATATTTTCGTGTGCTATAGCCCACGTCTTCCGAGTGGGCGGGGACCCCCGGACTCGGATCGCCTAAATTTTTTCGGGCCATTGAATACGACCTAAAGAACTTTAGTCACCTCCCCGCCATGACCGTTCCTCGTTCTTTTACATTTTAGGAATAAAAAACTAGAATTCCGCCTGATTCCCATATTCTCGTGTGCTATAGCCCACGCCTTTCTAGTGGGCAGGGCCCCCCCGACCCGGATCGCCTAAAATATTTTCGGGCCATCAAATATGACCTAAGGAACCATACTGCCAAAAAACTAGAATTCCGCCCGATTCCCACATTTTCGTATGCTATAGACCACGCTTTCTGAGTGGGTCAGGGCCCCCAGGAACCGGATCATCTAAAATTTTTTCGGACTATCATATACGACCTAATTAACCATAGTCATCGCCCCACCATAACCGTTCATCATCATATTTGCATTTTATGGCCAAAAAACTAGAATTCTGCCCGATTCCTATATTTTCGTGTACTATAGCCCATGCCATCCGAGTGAGCCTGGGCCATCCGGACTTTGATCGCCTAAATTTTTTTTGGGGCCTTCAAATACGATCTAATGAACCATAGTCAACACTCCGCCATGACCGTTCCTCAACTTTTTGCGTTTTACAGTTAAAAAATTAGAATTCAGCATGATTTCCATATTTTCGTGTGCCGCCATGTGAGTGGGCCAGGCCCCACTAGACCCGGATCGCCTTAAATTTTTCCGGGCCAACAAATACGACCAAAGGAACCATACTCACCGCCCTTCCATAACTGTTCCTTGGTTTTTTGCGTTTTACAGCCAAGAAACTAGAATTCCGCCCGATTCCCATATTTTCGTATGCTATAGCCCACGCCTTCCGAGTGGGCCCGGGCCGCACAGATCCGGATAGTCTAAATTTTTTTGGGTCATCAAATACGACCTATGGAACCATAGTCACCGCCCCGCCATGATCGTTCCTCAATTATTTGCGTTTTATGGCCAAAACACTAGAATTCCGGCCGATTACCATATTTTCGTGTGCGATAGCCTATGCCTTCCGAGTGGGCCCAGGCCCCCCGGACCCGGATCGCCTAGAATTTTTTTGGGCCATAGAGTACGACCTAAGGAACCAGAGTCATTGCCTCGCCATGATCGTTCCTCATTTTTTTGCGTTTTAAGGCAAAAAAACTAGAATTCTCCTCGATTCCCATATTTTCGTATGTTATATCCCACGCCATCCGAGTGGGCCCGGGCCATCCGGACCCTGATCGCCTAAATTTTTTTCGGGCCATCAAATACGACCTAATGAACCATAGTCACCGCCCCGCCATGACCATTCCTCATTTTTTTGCGTTTTACGACCAAAAATTTAGAATTCAGCCCGATTACCATATTTTAGTGTGCCGCCATCCGAGTGGGTCGGGCCCCACCAGACCAAGATCGCCTTAAATTTTTATGGGTCAACAAATACGACCTAAGGAACCATACTCACCGCCCTACCATGATCGTTCCTCAGTTGTTTTGCATTTTACGGCCACAAAACTAGAATTTCGCCCGATTCCGATATTTTCGTGTGCTATAGCCCCCGCCTTCCGAGTGGGCCCAGACCCCCAGACCCCGATCACCTAAAAATTTTCCGGGCCATGAAATACGACCTAATGAACCATAGTTACCACCCCGCCATGACCGTTTCTCCCTTTTTTGCGTTTTACGGCCAAAAAACTAGAATTCCGCTCGATTCCCATATTTTCGTGTGCTGCTATGTCCACGCCTTCCGAGTAGGCCCGGGTCCCCCGGAACCGGATCGCCTAAAATTTTTTCGGGCCATCAAATATTAGCTAAGGAATCATAGTCACCGCCCCTCCATGACCGTTCCTCTTTCTTTTGCATTTTATGGCCAAAAAACTAGAATTTTCTTCGATTCTCATATTTTCGTGATCTATAGCCCATACCTTCCGAGTGGGCCCAGACTCCAATCGCCTAAAACGTTTTCGGGCCATCACGACCTAAGGAACCATAGTCACTGCCCTGCCATGATGATTCCTCATTTCTTTGTGTTTTACGGCCAAAAAACTTGAATTCCGCATGATTCCCATATTTTCGTATGCTATAGCCCATGCCTTCTGAGTGGGCCTGGGACCCCCGACCCCGATCACCTAAAAATTTTCCAGGCCACAAAATACGACCTACAGAACCATAGTTATCGCCCCGCCATGACCGTTCCTCGTTGTTTTGCGTTTTACGGCTAAACAACTAGAATTTTGCCCGATTCCCATATTTTCGTATGTTATAGCCCACGCCTTCCGATTGGGCCTGGACCCCCAGACCCCGATCTCCTAAAATTTTTCCAGGCCATGAAATACAACCTAAGGAAATATAGTTACCGCCCCGCCAAGACCGTTCCTGGTTGTTTTGCGTTTAACGGCCAAAAAATTAGAATTTCGCCCGATTTCCATATTTTTGTGTGCTATAGCCCACGCCTTCCGAGTGGGCCCAGGCCCCCAAACCCGGATCGCCTAAAATTATTTCGGGCCATATAATACGACCTAAGGAACTAGTCACCGTCCTCCATGACCGTTCCTCGTTTTATTGCATTTTACGGCCAAAAACTAGAATTCCGCCCGATTTTCATATTTTGGTGTGCTATAACCCACGCCTTCCGAGTGGTCCCGGGCCCCCAAACTCGGATCGCCTAAAACTATTCCGGGCCACCAAATATTACCTAAGGAACCACAGTCACCGCCTCGCCATGATCGTTCCTCAGTTTTTGCATTTTACGGCCAAAAGACTAGAATTCTGCCCGATTCTTATATTTTTGTGTGCTATACCCCACGCCTTCCAAGTGGGCCTAGACCCCAGACTCGGATCGCCTAAACTTTTTTCTTCCATCAAATACGACCTAAAGAACTTTAGTCACCGCCCCACCATGACCGTTCCTCGTTCTTTTACATTTTATGACCAAAAAACTAGAATTCTGCCCGATTCCCATATTTTCATGTGCTATCGCCCATGCGTTCCTAGTGGGCAGGGACACCGCAGACCCGGATCGCCTAAAATATTTCCGGGCCATCAAATATGACCTAAGGAACCATAGTCACCGCCTCGCCATGACCTTTTCTCATTTTTTGCGTTTTAAGGCCAAAAAACTAGAATTCCGCCCGATTCCTAGATTTTCGTGTGCTATAGCCCACGCTTTCCGAGTGGGCCCAGGCCCCCGGGAATCGGATCGTCTAAATTTTTTTCGGGCTATCATATATGACCTAAGGAACCATTTTCATCGACCCTCCGTAACCGTTCATCATTGTTTTTCTATTTTATGGCCAAAAAACTAGAATTCCTCCTGATTCCCATATTTTCGTGTGCATAGCCCTCGCCATCCGAGTGGGCCCGGGCCATCCAGACCCTGATCGCCTAAAAATTTTTCGGGCCATCAAATACGACCTAATGAATCATAGTAGCCTCCCCGCCATGACCGTTCCTCAATGTTTTGCGTTTTACGGCCAAAAAATTAGAATTAAGCCCGATTACAATATTTTCGTGTGCCACCATCCGACTGGGCCGGGCCATACCAGACTCGGATCACCTTAAATTTTTTCGGGCCCACAAATACGACCTAAGGAACCATACTCACCGCCTTGCCATGACCGTTCCTCGGGTTTTTGCATTTTACGGCCAAGAAACTAGAATTCTGCCCGATTCCCAAATTTTTTTGTGCTATAGTCCACGCCTTCCGAGTGGGCCCGCGCCGCCCGGATCCGGATAGCCTAAATTTTTATGGGTTATAAAATATGACCTATGGAACCATAGTCACTGCCTCGCCATGACCGTTCCTCATTTATTTGCGTTTTACGGGAAATAAAATAGAATTCAACGTGATTACCATATTTTCGTATGCCTCCTTCCGAGTGGGTCGTGCCCTTCCGGACCCGGATCGCCTTAAATTGTTTCGGGCTATCAAATACGACCTAAGGAATCATACCAGACCCGGATCACCTTAAATTTTTCCGCCCACCCAAAATCAACCTAAGGAACCATACACACTGCCCTACCATGACCGTTCCTCGAATTTTGGTGTTTTACGGCCAAGAAACGAGAATTCTGCTCGATTCCCATATTTTCGTGTGCTATAGCGCACGCCTTCCGAGTGGGCCCGGGCCGCCTGGATCCGGATAGCCTAAATTTTTCCAGGTCATCAAATACGACCTATGGAACTATAGTCACCGCCCTGCCATGACCGTTCCTCATTTATTTTCGTTTTACGGCAAAAAACTAGAATTTCGGCCGATTACCATATTTTCGTGTGCTATAGCCCACGCCTTTCGAGTGGGCAAGGGCCCCCCGGACCCGAATCGACTAGAGTTTTTTTGGGCTACAGAATACGACCTAAGGAAACAAAGTCATCGCCCTGCTATGACCGTTCCTCATTTTTTTATGTTTTATGGCCAAAAAACAAGAATTCTCCTCGATTCCCATATTTTAGAGTGCTATAGCCCACGCCTTCCGAGTGGGCCGGGCCCCAGGACCTTGATCACTTAAAATTTTTCCGAGCCATCAAATACGACCTAACGAACCATAGTCACCGCCCCGCCATGACCGTTCCTCATTACTTTGCATTTTATGGGAAAAACATTAGAATTCAGCCCGATTACCATATTTTCGTGTGCCGCTATCCGAGTGGACCGAGCCCAACTAGACCTGGATCGCGTTAAATTTTTTCGGGCCAACAAATACGACCTAAGGAACCATACTCACAGCCCTGCCATGACCGTTCCTCGGTTTTTTTCGTTTTACGGCCAAGAAACTAGAATTCCGCCCGATTCCCAAATTTTCATGTGCTATAGCCCATGCCTTCCGAGTGGGCCCGGGCCGCCTGCATCCGGATAGCCTAAATATTTTCGGGTCATCAAATATGACCTATGGAACCATAGTCACTGCCCCGCCATGACCGTTCCTCATTTATTTTTGTTTTACGGCCAAAACACTAGAATTCCTGCCGATTGCCATATTTTCGTGTGCTATAGCCCACGCCTTCCAAGTGGGCCCGGGCCCCCCGGGCCTGGATCGCCTAGAATTTTTTTGGGCCATAGAATAAGACCTAAGGAACCATAGTCATCGCCCCGCCATGACCGTTCCTCATTGTTTTGCGTTTTACGGCAAAAAAACTTGAATTCTCCTCGATTACCATATTTTCGTATGCTATAGCCCACGCCTTCCCAGTGGGCCCGGGCCCCCGGACCCTGATCACCTAAAAAATTTTCGGGCCATCAAATACGACCTAAGGAACCTTAGTCACCGCCTCGCCATGATCGTTCCTCATTATTGTGCATTTTACGGGAAAAACATTAGAATTTAGCCTGATTACCATATTTTCGTGTGTCGCCATCCGAGTGGGCCGGGTCCCACCAGACTCGGATCGTCTTAAATTTTTCTGGGCCAACAAATATGACCTAAGGAACCATGCTCACCGCCTTTCCATGACTGTTCCTCGGTTTTTTGCGTTTTACGGCCAAGAAACTAGAATTCCGCCTGATTCCCATATTTTCGTGTGCTATAGCCCACGCCTTCCGAGTAGGCCCGGGTCGCCCGGATCCGGATAGCCTAAATTTTTCTAGGTCATCAAATACAACCTATGGAACCATAGTCACCGCCCTTCCATGACCGTTCCTCATTTATTTGCGTTTTATGGCCAAAAAACTAGAATTCTAGTCGATTACCATATTTTCGTGTGCTATAGCCCATGCCTTCCGAGTGGGCCAGGGCCCCCCGGACCCGGATCGCCAAGAATTTTTTTGGGCCATAGAATACAACCTAAGGAACCATATTCATCGCCCTGCCATGACCGTTCCTCGTTTTTTTGTGTTTTACGGCCAAAAAATTAGAATTTTCCTCGATTCCGATATTTTTGTGTGTAGCCCACGCCTTCCTAGTGGGCCCGGGCCCCCGGACCCTTATCACCTAAAAATTTTCCGGGCCATCAAATAAGACCTAAGGAACAATACTCACTGCCTCGCCATGACCGTTCTTTATTTTTTGCATTTTACGGCCTAGAAACTAGAATACCGCCCGATGCCCATATTTTCGTGTGCTATAGCTCACGCCTTCCGAGTGGGCCCGGGCCGCCCATACTCGGATATATAAAAATATATTCGGGCCATCAAATACGACCTAAGGAACCATAGTCACCACCCCTCCATGACCGTTCCTCATATCTTTGCATTTTACGGGAAAAACATTAGAATTATGCGTGATTACCATATTTTCGTCTGCCTCCTTCTGAGTGGGTCGGGCCCCTCCAGACCTAGATTGCTTAAAATATTTTTGGGCCATCAAATACGACCTAAGGAACCATACTCACCGCCCCTTCATGTCCGTTCCTCATTGTTTTGCATTTTACGACCAAGAAACTAGAATTTCGCCAGATTCCTATATTTTCGTGTGCTTTAGCCCACGTCTTCTGAGTAGGCCAGGGCCACCCGGACCCGGATAGCCTAAATATTTTTCGGGCCATCAAATACGGCCTAATGAACCATAGTCATCGCACTGCCATGACCTTTCCTCATTTTTTTGCGTTTTATGGCCAAGAAACTAGAATTTCGCCAGTAGCCCATATTTTTGTGTGCTAGCCCACGCCTTTCGAATGGGCCCGGGCCGCCCATACCCGGATAGCCTAAAATATTTTCGGGCCATCAAATACGACCTAAGGAACTATAGTCACCACCCATCCATGACAGTTCCTCATATCTTTGCATTTTACGGGAAAAACATTAGAATTATGCGTGATTACCATATTATCGTCTGCCTCCTTCCGAGTGGGTCGAGGCCTCTCCAGACCTGGATCGCTTAAAAACTTTTCGGGCCATCAAATACGACCTAAGGAACCATACTCACCGCCCCTCCATGTCCGTTCCTCATTGTTTTGCATTTTACGGCCAAGAAACTAGAATTCCACCCGATTCCCATATTTTCGTCTGCTATAGCCCTCGCTATCCGAGTGGAGCCGGGCCATCCGGACCCTGATCGTCTAAAAAAATTTTGGGCCATCAAATACGACCTAATGAACCATAGTAGCCTCCCCGCCATGACCGTTCCTCAATGTTTTGCATTTTACGGCTAAAAAATTAGAATTAAGCCCGATTACAATATTTTCATGTGCCACCATCCGAGTGGGACGGGCCATAACAAACCCGGATCACCTTAAATTTTTCCGGGCCAACAAATACGACCTAAGGAACCATACTCACCACCCTGCCATGACCGTTCCTCGGTTTTTTGCGTTTTACGGCCAAGAAACTAGAGTTCCGCCCGATTCCCATATTTTCTTATGCTATAGCCCACACCTTCCGAGTGGGCCCGTGCCGCACGGATCCAGATAGCCTAAAGTTTTTTGGGTTATCATATATGACCTATGGAACCATAGTCACCGCCTCGCCATGACCGTTACTCATTTATTTTCGTTTTACGGGAAATAAAATAGAATTCAATGTGATTACCATATATTCGTATGCCTCCTTCCGAGTGGGTCGGGCCCCTCCGGACCCGGATCGCCTTAAATTGTTTCGAGCTATCAAATACGACCTAAGGAATCATACCAGACCCGGATCGCCTTAAATTTTTTCGCCCACCCAAAATCGACCTAATGAACCATATTCACTGCCCTGCCATGACCGTTCCTCGGTTTTTTCCATTTTATGGCCAAGAAACTAGAATTCCGCCCAATTCCCATATTTTTGTGTGCTATAGCCCACGCCTTCCGAGTGGGCCCGGGCCGCCTGGATCCGGATAGCCTAAATATTTTTGGGTCATCAAATACGTCCTATGGAACCATAGTCACCGCCCCGCCATGACCGTTCCTCATTTATTTCCGTTTTACGGCAAAAACACTAGAATTTAGGCCGATTGCCATATTTTCGTGTGCTATAGCCCACGCCTTCCGAGTGGGCCCGGGCCCCCCCGGACCTTGATCGCCTTGAATTTTTTTGGGCCATAGAATAAGACCTAAGGAACCATAGTCATCGCCCCGCCATGACCATTTCTCATTGTTTTGCGTTTTACGGCCAAAAAACTAAAATTCTCCTCGATTCCCATATTTTCGTATGCTATAGCCCACGCCTTCCCAGTGGGCCCGGGCCCCCGGACCCTGATCACCTAAAAATTTCCGGGCCATCAAATATGACCTAAGGAACCATAGTCACCGCCCCGCCATGACCATTCCTTATTGTTTTGCATTTTACGGGAAAAACATTAGAATTTAGCCTGATTACCATATTTTCGTGTGTCGCCATCCGAGTGGGCCAGGCCCCACCAGACTCGGATCGTCTTAAATTTTTCTAGGCCAACAAATATGACCTAAGGAACCATACTAACCGCCTTGCCATGACCGTTCCTCGGTGTTTTGCGTTTTACGGCCAAGAAACTAGAATTCCGCCCGATTCCCATATTTTCATGTGCTATAGCCCACGCCTTCCGAGTAGGCCCGGGCCGCCCGGATCCGGATAGCCTAAATTTTTCTAGGTCATCAAATACGACCTATGGAACCATAGTCACCGCCCTGCCATGACCGTTCCTGATTTATTTGCATTTTTTGGCCAAATAACTAGAATTCTGGCCGATTACCGTATTTTCGTGTGCTATAGCCCTTGCCTTCAGAGTGGGCCCGGGCCCTCCAGATGCGGATCTCCTAGAATTTTTTTGGACCATAAAATATGACCTAAGGAACCATAGTCATCGCCCCGCCATGACCGTTCGTCGATGTTTTGTGTTTTACGGCCAAAAAACTAGAATTCTCCTCGATTCCCATATTTTGGTGTGTAGCCCACGCCTTCCTAGTGGGACTGGCCGCCCGGACCCTAATCACCTAAAAAATTTTCGGGCCATCAAATAACACCTAAGGAACCATACTCAGCGCCTCGCCATGACCGTTCCTCATTTTTTTGCATTTTACGGCCAAGAAACTAGAATTCCGCCCGATGTCCATATTTTCGTGTGCTATAGCTCACGCCTTCCGAGTGGGCCCGGGCCGCCCGTACTCGGATAGCCAAAAATATTTTTGGGCCATCAAATACGACCTAAGGAACCATAGTCACCCCCCTCCATGACCGTTCCTCATATCTTTGCATTTTATGGGAAAAACATTAGAATTATGCGTGATTACAATATTTTCGTCTGCCTCCTTCCGAGTGGGTCGGGCCCCTCCAGACCTGGATCGCTTAAAATTTTTTTGGGCCATCAAATACGACCTAAGGAACTATACTCACCGCCCCTCCATGTCCATTCCTCATTGTTTTGCGTTTTACGCCCAAGAAACTAGAATTTCGCCTGATTCCCATATTTTTGTGTGCTTTAGCCCACGTCTTCTGAGTAGGCCAGGGCCACCCGGACCCGGATAGCCTAAAATTTTTTCGGGCCATCAAATACGACCTAATGAACCATAGTCACCGCACCGCCATGACCTTTCCTAAAATTTTTGCGTTTTACGGCCAAGAAACTAGAATTCCGCCCGTAGCCCATATTTTCGTGTGCTATAGCCCACGCCTTCCGAATGGGCCCGGGCCGCCCGTACCCGGATAGCCTAAAATATTTTCGGGCCATCAAATACAACCTAAGGAACCATAGTCACCGCCCCACCATGACCGTTGCTCATTTATTTGTGTTTTACACCCAAAAATCTAGAATTCCTGCCGATTACCATATTTTCGTGTGCTATAGCCCACGCCTTCCGAGTGGGCCCGGGCCCCCCCGGACCCGAATTGCCTAGAATTTTTTTTGGGCCATAGAATACGACCTAAGGAACCATAGTCATCACCCCTCCATGACCGTTCCACATTTTTTTGCGTTTTACGGCCAAAAAACTAGAATTCTCCCCGATTTCCATATTTTCGTGTGCTATAGCCCACGCCTTCTCAATGGGACCGGGCCCCCGGACCCTGATCACCTAAAAATTTTTTGGGCCATCAAATACGACCTAAGGAACCATAGTCACCGCCCCTCCATGACCGTTCATCATTTCTTTGCATTTTACGGGAAAAACATTAGAATTCAGTGTGATTACCATATTTTCGTGTGCCTCCTTCCGAGTGGGTCGGGCCCCTACGGACCCGGATCGCTTTAAATTTTTTCTGGCCATCCAATACGACCTAAGGAACCATACTCACTGCCCCACCATGACTGTTCCTCGCTTTTTTCATTTTACCGCCAAGAAACTAGATTTCCTCCTGTAGCCCATATTTTCATGTGTTATAGCTCACGCCTTCCGAGTAGGCCCGGGCCGCTCGTACTCGAATAGCCTAAAATATTTTCGGGCCATCAAATACGACCTAAGGAACCATAGTCACCGCCCCACCATGACCGTTCCTCATTTATTTGCGTTTTACGGCCAAAAAGCTAGAATTCCGGCCGATTGCCAAATTTTCGTGTGCTATAGCCCAGGCCTTCCGAGTGGACCCGGGCCCCCCCGGACTCGTATTTCCTAGCCTTTTTTTGGGCCATATAATACGACCTAAGGAACCATAGTCATTGCCCTGCCATGACCGTTCCTCATTTTGTTGCGTTTTACGGCCAAAAACCTAGAATTCTCCCCGATTCCCATATTTTCGTGTGCTATAGCCCATGCCTTCTCAATGGGCTCGGGTCCCCGGACCATGATCACCTAAAAATTTTCCGGGCCATCAAATACGACCTAAGGAACCATAGTCACCGCCCCGCCATGACTGTTCCTCATTTATTTTCATTTTATGGAACAAACATTAGAATTCAACGTGATTACCATATTTTCGTGTGCCTCCTTCCGAGTGGGTCGGGCCCTTACGGACCCGGATCACCTTAAATTTTTTCTGGCCATCAAATACGACCAAAGGAATCATACTCACCGCCCCGCCATGACTGTTCCTCGTTTTTTTTGCGTTTTACAGCCAAGAAACTAGATTTCCGCCCGAAGCCCATATTTTCACGTGATATAGCTCACGCCTTCCGAGTGGACCCGGGCCGCCCGTACTCGGATAGCCTAAAATATTTTCGGGCCATCAAATATGACCTAAGGAACCATAGTCACTGCCCCACCATTAGCGTTCCTAATTTATTTGCATTTTAGGGCCAAAAATCTAGAATTCCGGCCGATTACCATATTTTCGTGTGCTATAGCCCACGCCTTCCGGGTGGGCCGGGGCCCCCCGGACCCGGATCGCCCTGAATTTTTTCGGGCCATCAAATACGATCTAAGGAACCATAATCACCGCCCCGCCATGACCGTTTCTTGTTTTTTTGCGTTTTATGGCCAAAAAACTAGAATTTCGCCCGATTCCCATATTTTCATGTGCTATAGCCCACGCCTTTTAAGTGGGCCTAGGCCCCCGGACCCGGATTGCCTAAAAATTTTACGGGATATCAAATACGACCTAAGGAACCATAGTCACTACCCCACCATGACTGTTTATCATTTTCTTTGCGTTTTACGGCAAAAAAAATGGAATTCTGCCTGATTCCCATATTTGTGTGTGCTATAGCCCACGCCTTCTGAGTGGGCCCAGGCCCCCCGGACCCCGATCGCCTAAAAATTTTTCGGGCCATGAAATACGACCTAAGGAACCATAGTTACCTCCCCGCCATGACCGTTACTCCCTTTTTTGCGTTTTAAGGCCAAAAAACTAGAATTCCGCCCGATTCTCATATTTTCGTGTGTGATAGTCCACGCCTTCTGAGTGGGCCCGGGTCCCCCGGAACTGGATCACCTTAATTTTTTTTGGGCCATCAAATACGACCTAAGGAACCATAGTCACCGCCTTGCCATGACCGTTCCTCTTTGTTTTGCATTTTATGGCAAAAAACTAGAATTCCGCCTGATTCCCATATTTTCATGTGCTATAGCCCACGCCTTTCAGTGGGCCCGGACCCCAATCGCCTAAAAAATTTTCGGGACATCAAATACTTCCTAAGGAACCATAGTCACTACTCCGCCATGGCCGTTCCTCGTTTCTTTGCGTTGTACGGCCAAAAAACTAGAATTTCACCGGATTCCCATATTTTCGTGTGCTATAGCCCACGCCTTCCGAGTGGGCCTTGGACCCTCAACCCCGATCGCCTAAAACTTTTCCGAGCCATGAAATACGACCTATGGAACCATAGTTACCGCCCCGCCATGACCGTTCCTCGTTATTTTGCGTTTTACGGCCAAACAACTAGAATTTTGCCTCTTTCCCATATTTTCGTGTGCTATAGCCCATGCGTTTCGAGTGGGCATGGCCCCCCGGACCCGGATCGCCTAAAATTTATTCGTGCCTTCAAATACGACCTAAGAAACCATAGACACCGCCCCCATGACCTTTCCTCATTTTTTTGCATTTTACGGACATAAAACTAGAATTCTGCCCGATTCCCATATTTTAGTGTGCTATAGCCCACGCCTTCCGAGTAGGCCCGGGCCCACCGGACCCGTATCGCCTAAAATTTTTCGGGCCATCAAATATGACCTAAGGAACCATATTCACTGCTCCGCCATGATCGTACCTCATATTTTTGCATTTTACGGCCAAAAAACTAGAATTTTGCCACATTCCCATATTTTCGTGTGCTATATATAGCCCATGCTTTCCGAGTGGGCTCGGGCCCCCTGGACCCCCGATCGTCTAAAATTTTTCTGGGCCATCAAATCCGACATAAGGAACCACAGTCACCGCCCCTCCATGACCGTTCCTTTTTGTTTTGCGTTTTACGGCCAAACAACAAGAATTATGCATGATTACCATATTTTTGCACCTTCCTAGTGGGCCCGGGCCCCCGGACCCGGATCGCCTAAAACTTTTCTAGGCTATACAATACGACCTAAGGAACCATATTCACCGCCCCGCCATGACCGTTCCACGTTTTGTTTTGCATTTTACAGCCAAAAAGATAGAATTCCGCCCGAACCACATATTTTCGTGTGCTAAAGCCCACGCCTTCCTAGTGGGCCCGGGCCCCCCAACCCCGATCGCCTAAAATGTTTCCAGACAATCAAATACGACCTAAGGAACCATAGTCACCACCCCACCATGACCGTTCCTCATTTTGTTTGCATTCTATGGCCATAAAACAAGAATTCCGCCCGATTCCCATATTTTCGTGTGCTATAGCCCACGCCTTCCGAGTGGGCTCGGGCCTTCCGAGTGCTATATCGACTAAAATTTTCTGGGCCATCAAATACGACCCAAGGAACCAAAGTCACCGCCCCGCCATGACCGTACCTCATATTTTTGTGTTTTACGGCCAAAAAACTAGAATTCCGCCACATTCCCATATTTTCGTGCTATATATAGCCCATGCCTTCCGAGTGGGCTCGGGCCCCCTGGACCCCCGATCGCCTAAAATGTTTCTGGACAATCAAATCCGACCTAAGGAACCATAGTCACCGCCCCTCCATGACCGTTCCTCTTTTGTTTTGCGTTTTACGGCCAAACAACAAGAATTATGCATGATTACCATATTTTTGCACCTTGCTAGTGGGCCCGGGCCCCTCGGACCCGGATCGCCTATAACTTTTCTGGGATATACAATATGACCTAAGGAACCATATTCACTACCCCGCCATGACCGTTCCACGTGTTTTTGCATTTTACAGCTAAAAAGCTAGAATTCTGCCCGAACCCCATATTTTCGTGTGCTATAGACCACGCCTTCCGAGTGGACCCGCCCCCCAGACTCGGATCGCTTAAAAATTTTCTGGGCCATCAAATACGACCTAAGGAACCATAGTCACCTCCCCGCCATGATCGTTCCTCCTTGTTTGCGTTTTACGGCTAAAAAACTATAATTCCGTCCGATTTCCATATTTTCGTGTGCTATAGCCCACGCCTTCCGAGTGGGCCATGCCCCCCGGACTCGGATCACCTAAAAATTATTTGGGCCATCAAATATGACCGAAGGAACCATAGTCACTGCCCCACCATGACTGTTCCTCATTTTTTGTGTTTTACAGGGAAAAAAACTAGAATTTTACCTGATTCCCATATTTTCATGTGCTATAGCTCATGCCTTCCGAGTGGGCTGGGCCCCCTGGACCCCCGATCGCCAAACATTTTTTAGGCCATCAAATACGACCTAAAGAACCATAGTCACCACCCCTCCATGACCGTTCCTCTTTATTTTTACGGCCAAAAAACTAGAATTCCGCCCGATTCCCATATTTTCGTGTACTATAGCCCACGCATTCCGAGTGGGCCAGTGCCCACCGACCCCGTTCGCCTAAAAAAATTTCAGGCCATGAAATACGACCTATGGAACCATAGTTACTACCCCGCCATGACCGTTCCTTGCTTTTTTTATTTTACGGCAAAAAAACTAGAATTCCGCCCGATTCTCATTTTTTCGTGTGCTATAGCCCACGCCTTCCAAGTGGGTCGGGCCCCCCGGATTCGGATCACCTAAAATTTTTCCGGGGCATCAAATACGGCCTAAAGAACCATAGTCACCGCCCCACCATGACCTTTCCTCATTTTTTTTGCATTTTACGGCCAAAAAACTAGAATTCTGCCCGATTCCTATATTTTCGTGTGCTATAATAGCCCACGCCTTCCGAGTGGGCCCGGGCCCCCCAGACCCCAATTTGCCTAAAAATATTTCAGGCCATCAAATACGACCTAAGGAACCATATTCAACGCCCCTCCATGACCGTTCTTCATTTTTTTGTGTTTTACGGCAAAAACACTAGAATTCTGCCCGATTACCATATTTTCGTGTGCCGCCTTCCGAGTGGGCCCCCCCGGGCCCGCATCGCCTTAAATTTTTCTAGGCCATCAAATAAGACCTAAGGAACCACAGTCATTGCCTGCCATGACCGTTGTTTTTTTGCGTTTTACGGCCAAGAAACTAGATTTCCCCTCGATTCCCATATTTTCGTGTGCTATAGCCCAAGCCTTCCGAATGGGCCCGGGCGGATAGCCTAAAATTTTTTCGGGCCATCAAATACGACCTAAGGAACCATAGTCACCGCCCCGCCATGATCGTTCCTCGTTATTTGCATTTTATGGCCAAAAAACTAGAATTTTGCTTGATTCCCATAGTTTCGTGGGCTATAGCCCACGCCTTCCTATTGGGCCAGGCCACCCGGATTCGGATCGCCTAAAATTTTTCATGCCATCAAGTACAACCTAAAGAACCATAGTCACCGCCCCACTATGACCTTTCCTCATTTTTTTGCGTTTTACGGGCAAAAAGCTAGAATTCCACCCGACTCCCATATTTTCGTGTGCTATAATAGTCCACGCCTTCTGAGTGGGTCCGGACCCCCCAAACCCGATCGCCTAAAAATTTTTCGACTCTTGAAATATGACCTAAGGAACCATAGTTAACGTCCCGCCATGGCCGTTTCTCATTTATTTGCGTTTTACGGCAAAAAAACTATAATTCCGCCCGATTCCCATATTTTCGTGTGCTTTAGCCCACGCCTTCCCATAAAATATGACCTAAGGAACCATAGTCATCGCCCCGCCATGACCGTTCGTCGATGTTTTGTGTTTTACGGCCAAAAAACTAGAATTCTCCTCGATTCCCATATTTTCGTGTGTAGCCCACGCCTTCCTAGTGGGACCGGCCCCCCGGACCCTAATCACCTAAAAAATTTTCGGGCCATCAAATAACACCTAAGGAACCATACTCAGCGCCTCGCCATGACCGTTCCTCATTTTTTTGCATTTTACGGCCAAGAAACTAGAATTCCGCCCGATGTCCATATTTTCGTGTGCTATAGCTCACGCCTTCCGAGTGGGCCCGGGCCGGCCGTACTCGGATAGCCAAAAATATTTTTGGGCCATCAAATACGACCTAAGGAACCATAGTCACTGCCCCTCTATGACCGTTCCTCGTTTTTTGCATTTTATGGCCAAAAAATAAGAATTCCGCCTGATTCCTATATTTTCGTGTGTTATAGCTCACGCCTTACGACCTGGATCGCCTAAAATCTTTCCGGCCCTTCAAATACAACCTAAGGAACCATAGTCACCGCCCCGCCATGACCATTCCTCGTTTTTTTGCGTTTTACTGCCAAAAAACTATAATTCCGCCCGATTCCCTTATTTTCATGTGATATAGCCCACGCCTTTCGAATATTGCCTAAAAGTTTTTTGGGCTATCAAATACGAACTAAGGAACCATAGTCACTACCCCGCCATGACCGTTCCTCGTTGTTTTTGCATTTTACGGCCAAAAAACAAGAATTCTGACCGATTCCCATATTTTCATGTGTTATAGCCCACGCCTTTCGAGTGGGCCCGGGACCCCCGACCCCGATCGCCTAAAATGTTTTCGGACAATCAAATACGACCTAAGGAACCATAGTCACCACCCCGCCATGACCGTTCCTCGTTTTGCATTCTACGTCCATAAAACAAGAATTCCGCCCGATTCCCATATTTTCATATGCTATAGCCCACGCCTTTCGAGTGGGCCAGAGCCCCCGGACCTGGATCGCCTAAAGTATTTTTTGTCCATAGAATACGACCTAAGGAACCATAGTCACTACCCCGCCATGACCTTTCCTCATTTTTTTGCATTTTACGGCCAAAAAACTAGAATTCTGCTCGATTCCCATATTTTCGTGTGATATATCCCACGGCTTCCGAGTGGGCCCTGGCCCCCTGGACCCGTATTGCCTAAAATTTTTCCGGGCCATCAAATACAACCTAAGGAACCATAGTCACCACCCCTCCATGACCGTTCCTCGTTATTTGCGTACTACGGCGAAAAAACTAAAATTCTGCCACATTCCCATATTTTCGTATGTTATAGCACTTGCCTTCCGAGTGGGCTCGAGCCCCTCGGACCCCCGATCGCCTAAAAAAATTTCGGGCCATCAAATATGACCTAAGGAACCATAGTCACCACCCCTCCATGACCGTTCCTCTTTTTTTATGTTTTACTGCCAAAAACCTAGAATTCCGCCTGATTCCTATCTTTTTATGTGCTATAACAGCCCAAGCCTTCCGAGTGGGCCCGGGCCCCTGGACCATGATCGCCTAAATATTTTTCAAGCCATCAAATACGACCTAAGGAACCATAGTCACCGCCCTGCCATGATCGTTCCTCATTTGTTTTGTGCTTTACGGCAAAAAAACAAGAATTCCACCCAATTACCATATTTTCATGTGCCGCCTTCTAAGTGGGCCGGCCCCCTCTGGACCCGGATCGCCTTAAATTTTTCTAGGCCCTCAAATACGTCCTAAGGAACCATAGTCACCGCCTTCCATAAGTGTTCCTTTTTTTTGTGTTTCATGGCCAAGAAACTAGATTTTCGCTCGATTCCTATATTTTCGTGTGCTATAGCCCACGCCTTCCGAGTGGAGCTGGGCCGCCAGGACCCGGATAGCTTAAAATTTTTCCGAGCCATCAAATACAACCTAAGGAACCATAGTCACTGCCCCGCCATGATCGTTCCTCGTTATTTGCATTTTATAGCCAAAAAATTAGAATTTCACCCGATTTCCATATTTTCGTGTGCTATAGCCCTCGTCTTCCTAGTGGGATGGGGCCCACTCATCTTCCATAGCATCAAATACAACCTAAAGAACCATAGTCACCGCCCCACTATGACCTTTCCTCGTTTTTTTTGCGTTTTACGGCCAAACAGATAGAATTCTACCCGATTCCCATATTTTCATGTGCTATAATAGCCCACGCCTTCCGAGTGGGCCCGGACCCCGATCGCCTAAAAATATTTCGGGCCATCAAATACGACCTAAGGAACTATAGTCACCGCTACCCTGCCATGACTGTTCTTCGTTTATTTTCGTTTTACGGCCAAACAACTAGAATTCCGCCCGATTCCCATATTTTCGTGTGATATAGCTCACGCCTTCCAAGTGGGCCTAGGCCCACCAACCCCAATCGCCTAAAAATTTTCCAGCTCATGAAATACGACCTAAGGAACCATAGTTTACGCCCCGCCATGGCCGTTCCTCATTTTTTGCATTTTACGGCCAAAAAACTAGAATTCTGCCCGATTCCCATATTTTCGTGTGCTATAGCCGACGCCTTCCCGTTGGACAGGGCCCCCCGAACCGGATTTCCTAAAATATTTTCGGGCCATCAAATATAACCTAACGAACCATAGTCACCGCCCCGCCATGACCGTTCCTCTTTTTTGCATTTTATAGCCAAAAAATAAGATTTTCGCCCGATTCCCATATTTTCGTGTGTTATAGCCCACGCCTTCCAAGTGGACCTGGACCCCCCAGAGCCGGATCGCCTAAAAATTTTCCGGGCATTCAAATACAACCTAAGGAACTATAGTCACCGCCCCGCCATGACCATTCCTCGTTTTGTTGCGTTTTACTGCCAAAACATTATAAATACGCCTGATTCCCATATTTTCGTGTGCTATTGCCCACGCCCTCTGAGTGGGCCCAGGGCCCCCAGAACCGGATTGCCTAAAAGTTTTTCGGGATGTCAAATACGACGTAAGGAACCATAGTCACCTCCCCGCCATGACCGGTCATCGTTTGTTTTGTGTTTTATGGTAAAAAAACTAGAATTCCGTATGATACCCATATTATAGTGTGCTATTACCCACGCCTTCCGAGTGCGCCCGGGTCCTCTGACCTTGATCGCCTAAAATGTTTCCAGGCGATCAAATACGACCTAAGGAACCATAGTCACCACCCCTCCATGACCGTTCCTTGTTTGTTTGCATTTTACGACCAAAAAACAAGAATTCTGCCCAATTCCCATAATTTAGTGTGCTATAGCCCACGCCTTTCGAGTGGGCCCGAACCACCCGGACCCGGATCGCCTAAAGTATTTTTGAGCCATAGAATATGACCTAAGGAACCATAGTCACCGCTCCACCATGATCGTACCTCATTTCTTTGCGTTTTACAGCCAAAAAACTAGAATTCTGTCCGATTCCCATATTTTCGTGTGCTATAGCCCACGCCTTCCGAGTGGGCCCGGGCCCCCCGGACCCGTATCACCTAAAAATTTTCCAGGCCATCAAATACGACCTAAGGAACCATAGTCACCGCCCTGCCATGACCATTCCTTGTTATTTGCATATTACGGCGAAAAAACTAGAATTCCGCCATATTCCCATATTTTCGTGTGCTATAGCACATGCCTTCCAAGTGGGCTAGGGCCCCCCGGACCAGATCGCCTAATATTTTTTTGGGCCATCAAATACGACCTAAGGAACCATAGTCACCACCCCTCCCTGACCGTTCCTCTTTTTCTTTTACGTTTTACGGCCAAAAACCTAGAATTCCGCCCGATTCCCATATTTTTGTATGCTATAGCCAATGCCTTACGAGTGGGCTCGGGCCCCCCGGACCCTCAATAGCCTAAAATATTTCCCCGGACATCAAACACGACCTAAGGAACCATAGTTACTGGCCCTCCATGCACGTTCCTCTCTTTTATTGCGTTTTACGGCCAAAAAACTAGAATTCTGCCCGATTCCCATATTTTCATATGCTATAGCCCACACCTACCCAGTGGACAAGGCCTTCTGGACCTGGATCGCCTAAATATTTTTCGGGCCATCCAATACAACCTAAGGAACCATATTCACCACCCCGCCATGACCGTTCCTCATTTTTTTAAAGTTTACGGCCAAAAATAAGAATTTCGCTCGATTCCCATATTTTCATGTGCTATAGCCCATGCCTTCCAAGTAGGCCCGGACCCCCCGACCCCGATCTCCTAAAAAATTTTCGGGCCATGAAATATGACCTAAGGAACCATAGTTATCGCCCCTCCATGACCGTTCCTCTTTTTGTTTTTGCGTTTTACGGCTAAAAAACAAGAATTCCGCCTGATTCCCATATTTTCGTGTGCTATAGCCCACACCTTCCTAGTGGGCCCGGGCTCCCCGGACCCCGATCGCCTAAAATTTTTTAGGGCCATGAAATATGACCTAAGGTACCATAGACACCGCCTCACCAAGAATATTTCTCGCTTTTTGCGTTTTATGGCAAAACAACTAGAATTATACCCGATTTTCCTATTTGCGTGTGCTATAGCCCACGCCTTCCCAGTGGGCAGGGCCCCACGAACCCGGATTGCCTAAAAATTTTTTGGGCCATCAAATACGACCTAAGGAACCATAGTCACCGCCCCGCCATGACCGTTCCTCAATTTTTTGTGTTTTACGGCCAAAAACTAGAATTCCGCCCGATTCCCATATTTTCGTGTGCTATAGCCCACGCCTTCCGAGTGGGCCCGGGCCGCGGGGACACGGATAGCCTAAATTTTTTTCGGGCCATCCATACGACCTAAGGAACCATAGTCACTGCCCCACCATGACCATTCCTCATTGTTTTGCAATTTACGGCCAAAAAACTAGAATTCCGCCCGATTCCCATATTTTCGTGTGCTATAGCCCACGCCTACCCAATGGGCAGGGCCCCCCGCTACCGGATAGTGTAAAATTTTTCGGGCCATCAAATACGATCTAAGGAACCGTAGTCACCACCCCGCCATGACCGTTCCTCGTTGTTTTGCATTTTCCGGCCAAAAAACAAGAATTCTGCTTGATTTCCATATTTTCGTGTGATATTGCCCACGCCTTCCGAGTGGACCCGGGCCCCCCGGACCCCGATTGCCTACATTTTGTTTGGGCCATCAAATACGACCTAAGGAACCATAGTCACCGTCCCTCCATGACCATTCCTCTATTTTTTTTATCCTTTTACGGCAAAAAAATTAGAATTCCATCTGATTACCATATTAGCGTGTGCCGCCTTCCGAGTGGGGCGGCCCCCTCCGGACCCGGATCGCCTTATATATTTCTAGCCATTAAATATGACCTAAGAAACCATAGTCACCGCCTTCCATGACCGTTCCTTTTTTTGCGTTTTATGGCCAAGAAACTAGATTTCTGCTCGATTCCTATATTTTCGTGTGCTATATCCCATGCCTTCCGAGTGGGCCCGGGCCGCCAGGACCCGGATAGCTTAAAATTTTTTCGGGCCATCAAATACGACCTAAGGAACCATAGTCACTGCCCCGCCATGATCGTTCATCGTTATTTGCATTTTATGGCGAAAAAACTAGAATTTCGCCCGATTCCCATATTTTCGTGTGCTATAGCCCTCGTCTTCCTAGTGGGCCGGGCCCCCCGGATTCGGATCGCCTAAAATTTTCCATACCATCAAATACAACCTAAAGATCCGTAGTCACCGGCCCACTATGACCTTTCCTCATTGTTTTGGCATTTTACGGCCAAAAAGATAAAATTCCGCCAGATTCCCATATTTTCATGTGCTATAATAGCCCACGCCTTCCGAGTGGGCCTGGACCCCAATCGCCTAAAAATATTTCGGGCTTTCAAATACGACCTAATGAACTATAGTCACCGCTACCCCGCCATGACCGTTCCTTGTTTTTTTGCGTTTTACGGCCAAACAACTAGAATTCCACCCGATTCCAATATTTTCGTATGTTATACCCCACGCCTTTTTAGTGGGCCCAGGCCCACCCAACCACGATCGCCTAAAACTTTTCCAGGACATTAGATACGACCTAAGGAACCATAGTTAATGCCCCGCCATGGCCGTTACTGGTTTTTTTGCATTTTACGGCCAAAAAACTAGAATTCTGCCCGATTCCCATATTTTCATGTGCTATAGCCCATGCCTTCTTGGTGGACACGGCTCCCGGACCCGGATCGCCTAAACTTTTTTCGGGCCATCAAATACGACCTAAGGAACCATAGTCACCTCCCCGCCATGAACGTTCCTCTTTTTTTTCATTTTACAGCCAAAAAACAAGATTTCCGCCCGATTCCCATATTTTCGTGTGCTATAGCCCACGCCTTCCGAGTGGGCCCGGGCCCCCCGGAGCCGGATAGCCTAAAATTTTTCCTAGCCTTCAAATACAACCTAAGGAACCATAGTCACCGCCCCGCCATGACGGTTCCTCGTTTTGTTGCGTTTTACTGCGAAAAAACTATAATTCCACCCGATTCCCATATTTTCGTGTGCTATTGCCCACGCCCTACGAGTGGGCTCGGGGCCCCCGAAACCGAATTTCTTAAAAGTTTTCTGGGCTATCAAATACGACCTGAGAAACAATAGTCACCGCCCCGCCATGACCGTTCATCGTTTGTTTTGTGTTTTATGGCCAAAAAACTAGAATTCCGCCTAATTCCCATATTTTAGTGTGCTATAGCCCACGCCTTCCAAGTGGGCCCGGACCCCCCATACCCAGATCGCCTAAAATGTTTCCGAGCGATCAAATACGACCTAAGGAACCATAGTCACCGCCCTGCCATGACCGTTCCTCGTTTTTTGCATTTTACGGCCAAAAACAAGAATTCCGCTCGATTCCCATATTTTCGTGTGCTATAGCCCACGCCTTTCGAGTGGGCACGAGCCCATCGGACCCGGATCGCCTAAAGTATTTTTGGTCCATAGAATACGACCTAAGGAACCATAGTCTCTACCCTTCCATGGCCTTTCCTCATTTGGTTTTGCGTTTTATAGCCAAAAAACTAAAATTCCACCCGATTTCCATATTTTCGTGTGCTAAGCCCACGCCTTCCGAGTGGGCCCGGGCCCCCCGGACCCGTATCACCTAATATTTTTTTGGGCGATCAAATATGACCTAAGGAACCATAGTCACCGCCCCGCCATGACCGTTACTCGTTATTTGCATATTACGGCGAAAAAACTAGAATTCTGCCACAATCCTATATTTTCGTGTGCTATAGCACATGCCTTCCAAGTGAGCTTGGGCGCTCCGGACCCCAGATCGTCTAAGAATTTTCCGGGCCATCAAATACGACCAAAGGAACCATAGTCACCACCACTCCATGACTGTTCCTCATTTTTTACGTTTTACGGCCAAAAACCTAGAATTTCGCCCGATTCAAAGATTTTCGTGTGCTATAATAGCCCACGCCTTCCGAGTGGACCCGGGCTCCCCGACCCGATCGCCTTAAATTTTTCTAGGCCATCAAATACGACCTAAGGTACAATGGTCACCGCCCCGCCATGACCGTTCCTCTTTTATTTTGCGTTTTACGGCCAAAAAACAAGAATTCCGCCCGATTCCCATATTTTCGTCTGCTAAAGCCCACGCCTTCCCAGTGGGCAGGGCCCCCCGGACTCGGATCGCCTAAAATTTTTCCGGGCCATCAAATACGACCTAAGGAACCATAGTCTCTGCCCCGCCATGACTTTTCCTCGTTTTTTGCATTTTACGGCCAAAAAACTAGAATTCTACCCGATTCCCATATTTTCGTGTGCTATATCCCACGCCTTCCTTGTGGGTCCGGGCCCCCGGATTCGGATCGCCTAAAAATTTTTTGGGCCATGAAATACGACCTAAGGAACCATTGTCATCGCCCTGCCATGACCGTTCCTTGTTTTAGTGCGTTTTACGGCAAAAAAAATAAAATTCCACCTGATTCCCATATTTTCATGTGCTATAGCCCACGCCTTCCCAGCGGACAGGCCCCCCGGGACCCGGATCGCCTAAACTTTTTGCGGGCCATCACATATGACCTAAGGAACCATAGTCACCGCCCCGCCATGACCCTTCCTCATTCTCTTGCGTTTTACAGCCAAAAACTAGAATTCCGCCTGATTCCCATATTTACGTGTGCTATAGCCCACGCCTTCCAATTGGGCCCGGACCCGCCCGACCCCGATCGCCTACAAATTTTCCAGGCCATAAAATACGACCTAAGGAGCCATAGGCTACCACCCCACCATGACTGTTCCTCGTTTGTTTTGCATTTTACGGCCAAACAACTAGAATTTTGCCTGATTCGCATATTTTCGTGTGCTATAGCCCACGCCATCCTAGTGGGCAGGGCCCCCCGGACCCGGATCGCCTTAAATTTTTTCGGGCCATCAAATATAACCTAAGGAACCATATTCACCGCCCTACCATGACCGTTCCACATTTGTTTGTGTTTTACGGCCAAAAAACTAGAATTCCACCCGATTCCCATTTTTTTGTGTGCTATAGCCCATGCCTTACGAGTGAGCTCGGGCCCCCCGGACCTCGGATAGCCTAAACTATTTCCCGAACATCAAACACGACCTAAGGAACCATAGTCACCGCACCTCCATGAGCGTTCCTTTTTTTTTGCGTTTTACTTCGAAAAAACTAGAATTCTACCTGATTTCCATATTTCCGTGTGCTATAGCCCATGCCTTTCGAGTGGGCCCGGGCCCCCTGACCCCGATCGCCTAAAAATTTTCAGGCCATGAAATATGACCTAAGGAACCATAGTTATAGCCCCTCCTTGATTGTTCCTCATTTTTTTGCGTTTTACGGCGAAAAAACAAGAATTTCGCCTGATTCCCATATTTTCGTGTGCTACAGCCCCCGCCTTCCGAGTGGGCCAGGGCTCCCAGGACCCCGATCACCTAAAATATTTTCGGGCCATCAAATATGACCTAAGGTACCATAGTCTCCGCCCCACCAAGATCGTTTCTCGTTTTTTGCATTTTACGGCCAAACAACTAGAATTCCGCCCGATTTCCATATTTGCGTGTGCTATAACCCACGCCTTCCCAGTGGGCAGGGCCCCCCGGGCCCGGATCGCCTAAATTTTTTCCGTCCATATAATACGACCTAGGGAACCATAGTCACTGCCCCGCCACGACCGTTCCTCAGTGTTTTGTGTTTCACAGCCAAAAAACTATAATTCCGCCTGATTCCCATATTTTCATGTGCTATAGCCCACGCCTTCCGAGAGGGCCCGGGCCGCCGGGACACGGATAGCCTAAAATTTTTCCGGGCCATCCGATACGACCTAAGGAACCATAGTCATTGCCCCGCCATGACCATTCCTCATTGTTTTGCATTTTACGGCCAAAAAACTAGAATTCCGCCTGATTCCCATATTTTCGTGTGCTATAGCGCACGCCTTCCCAGGTTGCAGGACCCCCCGGCACCGGATAGCGTAAAAAATTTTCGGGCCATCAAATACAACCTAAGGAACCATAGTCATCGCTCCTCCATGACCGTTCCTCTTTTTTGCGTTTTACGGCCAAAAGACAAGAATTCTGCCCGATTCCCATATCTTCGTGTGCTATAGCCCATGCCTTCCGAGTGGGCCCGGGCCCCCCAGACCCCGATCGCCTACATTTTTTTTGGGCCATTAAAATTGACCTAAGGAACCATAGTCACCGCCCGCCATGTCTGTTCCTTGTTTTTTTTTGCGTTTTATGGCCAAAAAACTAGATTTCCGCTCGATTCCCATATTTTCGTGTGCTATAGCCCTCGTCTTCCTAGTGGGTCGGGCCCACTAGATTCGGATCGCCTAAAATTTTTCATACCATCAAATACAACCTAAAGAATCATAGTCATCGCCCCACAATGACCTTTCCTCGTTTTTGTTTTGCATTTTACGGCCAAAAAGATAGAATTCCGCCAGATTCCCATATTTTCATGTGCTATAATCACCCACGCCTTCCGAGTGAGACCGGACCCTGATCACATAAAAATATTTTGGACCATCAAATACGACCTAAGGGACTACAGTCACCGCTACCCCGCCATGACCGTTCCTCATTTTTTTGCGTTTTACGGCCAAGCAACTAGAATTCCGACCGATTCCCATATTTTCATGTGCTATAGCCCACGCATTCCAAGTGGGCCCAGGCCCCCCCAACCCCGATCGCCTAAAAATTTTCCAGGACATGAAATACGACCTAAGGAACCATAGTTAACGCCCCGCCATGGCCTTTCCTCATTTATTTACATTTTACGGCCAAAAAACTAGAATTCCGCCTGATTCCCATATTTGCGTGTGCTATATAGCCCACGCCTTCTTGGTGGACGGGGCCCCCCGGACCCGGATTGCATAAAAAATTTTCGGGCCATCGAATACGACCTAAGGAACCATAGTCACCGCCCCGCCATGACCGTTCCTCATTTGTTTTTGCGTTTTACGGCAAAAAAATTAGAATTCCACCTGATTACCATATTTTCGTGTACCGCCTTCCGAGTGGGCCGGCTGGCTCCGGATCCGGATTGCCTTAAATTTTTTTGGGCCATCAAATATGACCTTAGGAACCATAGTCACCGCCTTCTATGACCGTTCCTTGTTTTTTTACGTTTTATGACCAAGAAACTAGATTTCCGTTTGATTCCTATATTTTCGTGTGCTATAGCCCACGCCTTCCGAGTGGGCCCGGGCCGCCCCGACCCGGATAGCTTAAAATGTTTTCGGGCCATAAAATATGACCTAAGGAACCATAGTCACCTCCCTGCCATGATCGTTCCTCGTTATTTGCATTTTATGGCCAAAAAACTAGAATTTCTCCCGATTCTCAGATTTTCGTATGCTATAGCCCTCGTCTTCCTAGTAGGTCGGGCCCCCCGCATTCGGATAGCCTAAAATTTTCCATACCATCAAATACAAACTAAAGAAGCATAGTCACCGCCCCACAATGACCTTTCCTCATTTTGTTTTTGCATTTTACGGCCAAAAAGATAGAATTCTACCCGATTCCCATATTTTCATGTGTTATAATAGCCCACGCCTTCCGAGTGAACCCGGACCCCGATCGCCTAAAAATATTTTGGGTCATCAAATACGACCTAAGGAACTATAGTCATACCCCGCCATGATCGTTCCTCGTTTTTTTGTGTTTTACGGCCAAACAACTAGAATTCCGCCCGATTCCCATATTTTCGTGTGCTATAGCCCACTCCTTCCAAGTTGGCCCAGGCTCCCCCAACCCTGATCGCCTAAAAATTTTCAGGACATGAAATACGACCTAAGGAACCTTAGTTAACGCCCTGCCAAGGACGTTCCTCATTTTTTGGATTTTACGGCCAAAACCCTAGAATTCCGCCCGATTCTCATATTTGCGTGTGCTATAGCCCACGCCTTCCCGGTGGATAGGGCCCCCCGAAACCGGATTGCCTAAAAGATTTTTCGGACCATCAAATATGACCTAAGGAACCATAGTCACCGCCCCGCCATGACTGTTCGTCGTTTTTTTAGCATTTTTCGGCCAAAAAACTAGAATTCCGCCCGATTCCCATATTTTCGTGTGCTATAGCCTACGCTTTCCGAGTGGGCCCCCCGACCCCGATATTCTAAAAAACATTTGGGCCATGAAATACGACCTAATGAACCATAGTTAACTCCCCGCCATGACCGTTTCTCGTTTATTTTGCATTTTACGGCCAAAATACTAGAATTTTGCCCGATTCTCATATTCTAGTGCGCCTTCCCAGTGGGCAGGGCCCCCCGAGCCCGGATAGCCAAAAAATTTTCCGGGCCATCAAATACGACCTAAGGAACCATAGTCACTGCCCCGCCATGACCGTTCCTCATTTTTTTGCGTTTTACGGCCACAACACTAGAATTTCGACCGATTCCCATATTTTCGTGTGCTATAGCCCACGCCTTCCGAGTGGGCCCGGGCCCCACAGAACTGGATCGCCTAAACTTTTTCCGGGCCATCAAATACGACCTAAGGAACCATAGTCACCGACCCGCCATGACCGTTCCTCGTTATTATGCGTTTTACGGCCAAAAAACAATAATTTTGCCCGATTCCCATATTTTCGTGTGCATAGCCTACGCCTTCCGATTGGGCCCAGGGCCCCCGGAACCAGATCGCCTAAAATTTTTCCGGGCCATCAAATACGACCTAAGGAACCATAGTCCCACCCGCCATGACCGTTCATCGTTTTTATGCGTTTTACGGCCAAAAAGCTAGAATTTTGCCCGATTCCCATATTTCGGGTGCTTTAATCCAAGCCTTCCGAGTGGGCCCGGGCGCCCCCTGACCCTGATCGCCTAAAAATTTTCCAAATCATCAAATTCGACCTAAGGAAACATAGTTATCTCCCCTCCATGTCTGTTCCTCATTTTTATGCGTTTTACGACAAAAAAATAAGAATTCCGCCTGATTCCCATATATTCGTGTGCTGTAGCCCAAGCCTTCAAAATGGGCCCAAGCTCCCCGGACCCCAATCGCCTAAAATTTTTTTGGGCTATCAAATATGACCTAAGGCACCAAAGTCTCCTCCCCGCCATGATCGTTACTCGTTTTTTGCATTTTTCTGCCAAACAAATAGAATTTTGCCCGATTTCCATATTTTCATGTGCGATAGCCCATGCCTTCCGAGTGGGCCCGGCCACCCCTTACCCCGATTGCCAACAATTTTTCTGGGCCATGCAATATGACCTAATGAACCATAGTTATTTCCCCGCTATGACCGTTCCTCATTTGTTTGCGTTTTACGGCCAAAAAATTAGAATTCCGCCTGATTCCCATATTGTCATGTACTATAGCCCACGCCTTCCGAGTGGGCAGGGCCCCCCGACCCCGGATCGCCTAAAAATTTTCCGGGCCATCAAATACGACCTAAGGAACCATAGTCACCGCCCTGCCATGACCGTTCCTAATTGTTTTGTGTTTATGGCAAAAAAACTAGAATTCCGCCTGATTCCCATATTTTCGTGTGCTATAGCCCACACCTTCCGAGTGGGCTCGGGGCCCCCGGAACCGGATAGTCACCGCCCCGCCATGACCGTTCCTCGTTCTTATACATTTTACGGCCAAAAAACTAGAATTCCCTTTGATTCCCATATTTTCGTGTGCTATAGCCCATGCCTATCTAGTGGGCCCGAGGCCTCCGGTACCAGTTCGCCTAATTTTTTTTCTGGGCGATCAAATATGACCTAAGGAACCATAGTCACCGCCCTGCCATCACTGTTCGTCATGTTTTTGCATTTTTCGGCAAAAAAACTAGAATTCCGCCTGATTTCCATATTTTCGTGTGCTATAGCCCACGCCTTCCGAGTGGGACCAGGCCCCCGGACCCCGATATTCTAAAAACGTTTCAGGCCATGAAATACGACCTAATGAACCATAGTTAACGCCCCGCCATGACCGTTCCTCATTTATTTTGCGTTTTACCGCCAAAAAATAAGTATTTCACCCGATTCCCATATTTTAGTATGCTATAGCCCATTCCTTCCCAGTGGGCAGGGCCCCCCGAGCCCTGATAGCCTAAAAATTTTCCGGGCCATCAATTACGACCTAAGGAACCATAGTCACTGCCCCGCCATGACCGTTCCTTGTTGTTTTGCATTTTACGGCCAAAACACTAGAATTCCGCCCGATTTCCATATTTTCATGTGCTATAGCCCACACCTTCCGAGTGGGCCCGGGGCCCACAGAACCGGATCTACTAAACTTTTTCCAAGCCATCAAATACGACCTAAGGAACCATAGTCACCGACCCGCCATGACCGTTCCTCGTTATTATGCGTTTTACGGCCAAAAAACTATAATTCCGCCCGATTCCCATATTTTCACGTGCTATAGCCCACGCCTACCAAGTGGGCCCGGGGCCCCCGAAACTGGATCGCCTAAAAAAATTTCCGGGCCAAGAAATACATCTAAGGAACCATAGTCACCTGCCCTCCATGACTGTTCCATGTTTTTTTGTCCCGGGCCCCCCGACCCCGAGGAACCATAGTTAACGCCTAGCTATGACCGTTCCTCATTTTTGTGGGCTTTACGGCAAACAACTAGAATTTCGCCCAATTCCCATATTTTAGTGTGCAATAGCCCACTACTACCAAGTGGGTAGGGCCCCCCGGACCCGGATAGCCTAAATTTTTTCCAGGACATTAAATACGACCTAAGGAACCATAGTCACTGCCCCGCCATGATCATTCCTTGTTATTTTGTGTTTTACGGCCAAAAAATTATAATTCCGCCCGATTCCCATATTTTCATGTGCTATACCCATGCTTTCCATGAGGGCCCCGGGCCCCCTGAACCGGATCGCCTAAAATTTTTCCGGGCCATCAAATATGACCTAAGGAACCATATTCACCGCCCCCGCTATGACCGTTCCTCATTTGTTTGCATTTGACAGCCAAAAAACTAGAATTCCGCCCGATTCCCATATTTTCGTGTTCTATAACCCATGCCTTCCAAGTGGGCCCAGGCCCCCTGACCCCGATCGCCTAAAACTTTTTTGGGCCATGAAATACGACCTAAGGAACCATAGATAATGCCCTGCCATGACCGTTCCTCATTGTTTTGCATTTTACGGCCAAACAACTAGAATTCCGTCCAATTCTCATATTTTAGTGTGCCATAGACCAGGCCTTCCCAGTGGGCAGGGCCCCCGGGACACGGATAGCCTAATATTTTTCTAGGCCATCAAATACGACCTAAGGAACCATAGTCACCGCCCCGCCATGATCGTTCCTCGTTATTTTGTGTTTTACAACAAAAAACCTTTAATTCTGCCAGATTCCCATATTTTCGTGTGCTATAAGCCCACGCCTTCCGAGTGGGCCCGAGCCCCCCGGAACCGAATCGCCTATAATTTTTTCGAGCCATCAAATGTGACCTAACAAACCATAGTTACCGCCCCGCCATGTCTGTTCCTCATTGTTTTGCGTTTTACGGCCAAAATACTATAATTCCGCCCGATTCCCATATTTTCGTGTGCATACCCCACGCCTTTCGAGTGGGCCCGGGGCCCCCGGAACTGGATCGCCTAAAAATTTTTCGGGCCATCAAATATTACCTAAGGAACTATAGTCACCGCCCCGCCATGACCATTCCTCATGTTTTTGCATTTTACGGCCAAAAAACTAGAATTCCACCCGATTCTCATATTTTCGTGTACTATAGCCCAGGCCTTTCGAGTGAGCCCGGGCCCCCCGACCCCGATCACCTAAAATATTTCCGGGCCATCAAGTACGACCTAAGGAACCATAGTCACCGAACCGCCATGACCGTTCCTCGTTATTATGCGTTTTACGGCCAAAAACCTATAATTCTGCCCGATTCCCATATTTTCATGTGCTATATATAGCCCACGCCTTCCGAGTGGGCCAGGGGGCCTTGGAACAGGATGGCCTAAAAAATTTTCCGGGCCATCAAATACAAACCAAGGAACCATATTCACCACCATGACATGACTGTTCCTCGTTTTATTACGTTTTACGGCCAAAAAACTAGAATTCCGCCCGATTCCCATATTTTCGTGAGCTATAGCCCACGCCTTCCGAGTGGACCCGTCCCCCCCGATCCCGATCGCTTAAAATTTTTCGGGCCATGAAATACGACCTAAGGAACCATAGTTACCGCCTCGCCATGACCGTTCCTCGTTGTTTTATCTTTTACGGCCCAAAAACTAGAATTCCGCCCTATTCCCATATTTTCGTGTGCTATAGCCCACCCCGTCCGAGTGGGCCCGGGGTCCCCCGGAACCAGATTGCCTAAAATTTTTTCGGGCCATCGAATATGACCTAAGGAACCATAGTCACCGCCCCGCCATGACCGTTCCTCATTTTTTTGCATTTTACAGCCAAAAACCTAGAATTCTGCCCGATTCCCATATTTTCGAGTGCTATAGCCCACGCCTTCCGAGTGGGCCCGGGACTCCCGACACCGATCGCCTATAAATTTTCCAGGCCATGAAATACGGCCTAAGGAACCATATTTAATGCCCCGCCATGATCGTTCCTCATTTTTTTGCATTTTACGGCCAAACAACTAGAATTCCGGCCCATTCCCATATTTTAGTGTGCCATAGCCCAGGCCTTTCCAGTGGGCAGAGCCCCCTGGACTCTGATAGCCTAAAATTTTTTCGGGCCATCAAATATGACTTAAGGAACCATAGTCACCGCCCCTCCATGATCGTTCCTCGTTATTTTGCGTTTTACGACCAACAACCTTTAATTCCGCCCGATTCCCATATTTTCGTGTGCTATAGCCCACGCTTTCCGAGTGGGCCCGGGGCTCCCGGAACCCGATCGCCTAAAATTTTTCCGGGCTATCAAATAAGACCTAAGGAAACATAGTTACCACCCGGCCATAACTGTTCCTCGTTTTTTTGCGTTTTACGGCCAAAAAACTATAATTCTGCCCGATTCTCATATTTTCGTATGCTATAGCCCACGCCTTCCGAGTGGGCCCGGTCCCCTTGGAACCGGATCGCCTAAAAATTTTTTGGGCCATCAAATACGACCTAAGGAACCATAGTTATCGCCCCGCCATGACCATTCCTCGTGTTTTTTCATTTTACGGCCAAAAAACTAGAATTCCGCCTGATTCCCATGCCTTTCTAGTGGGTTCGGGGCCCCCGGACCCCGATCGCCTAAAAATTTTCCGACCATCAAATATGACCTAAGGAACAATAGTCACTGCCCCACCAAGACCGTTCCTCATAGTTTTGCGTTTTACGGCCAAAAAACTAGAATTCCGCCACATTCCCTTATTTTTGTGTGCTATAGCCCATGCCTTCTTATTGGGCTCAGGCCCCCCGGACCCCTTATCGTCTTAAATATTTTCGGGTCATCATATACGACCTAAGGAACCATAGTCACTGCCCCGCCATGACCGTTCCTCATGTTTTTGCGTTTTACGAGAAAAAAACTAGAATTCCGCCCGATTTCCATATTTTAGTGTGCTATAGCCCACGCCTTCCCAATGGGCAGGGGCCCCCGAGCCCGGATAGCCTAAATTTTTTCTGGGCCATCAAATACGAGCTAAGGAACCATAGTCACCGCCCCGCCATGACCGTTCCTCTTTGTTTTGCGTTTTACGGCCAAAAAATGAGAATTCCCCACGATTCCCCTATTTCGTGTGCTATAGCCCAAGCCTTCCGAATTGGCCTGGGGACCCCGGAACCGGATCGCCTAAAATTTTTCCGGGGCGTCACATACAACCTAAGGAACCAAAGTCACCGGCCCGCCATGACCTTTCTTCGTTATTATGCATTTTACGGCCAAAACACTATAATTCCGTCCGATTCCCATATTTTCGTGTGCTATAGCCCACGCCTTCCGAGTGGGATCGGGGCCCCCGGAACCGGATCGTCTAAAAAAATTTTCGGCCCATCAAATACGACATAAGGAATCATATTCACCACCCTTCCATAACTGTTCCTCGTTATTTTGCGTTTTACAGCCAAAAAATTAGAATTCCGCCCGATTCCCATATTTTCGTGTGCTATAGCCCACGCCTTCCGAGTGGGCTCGGGCCCCTCGACCCCGATCGTTTAAAAGTTTCCGGGCCATGAAATACGACCTAAGGAACCATAGTTACCGCTTCGCCGTGATCGTTTCTCGTTGTTTTGCCTTTTACAGCCTAGAATTCCGTCCGGTTCCCATATTTTCGTGTGCTATGGCCCACGACATCCGAGTGGACCCGGGCCCCCGACCTCGATCAGCCAAAAAATTTCCGGGCTATGAAATATGACCTAAGGAACCATAGTTAATGCCCAGCCATGACCAATCCTCATTTTTGTGCGTTTTACGACCAAACTACTAGAATTCCGCCCCATTCCCATATTTTTGTGTGCAATAGCCCACGCTTTCCAAGTGGGCAGGGCCCCCCGGACCCGGATAGCCTAAAATTTTTCCGGGCCATCAAATACGACCTAGGAAACCATATTCACCGCCCAGCCATGACCGTTCATCGTTGTTTTGCGTTTTACGGCCAAAAAACTTGAATTTTGCCCGATTCTCTTATTTTCGTGTGCTATAGCCCACGCCTTCCCAATGAGCTCGGGCCCCCGAACCCCTTATCGCCTAAAATATTTCCAGGTCATCATATATGACCTAAGGAACCATAGTGACCGTCCCGCCTTGATCGTTCCTCATGTTTTTGCGTTTAACGGCAAAAAACCAGAATTCCGCCCAATTCTCATATTTTAGTGTGCTATAGCCCACGCCTTCCCAGTGGGGAGGGCCCCGGGCCCGGATAGCCTAATTTTTTTTCGGGCCATCAAATACGACCTAAGGAACCATAGTCACCACCCCGCCATGACCGTTCCTCTTTGTTTAGTGTTTTACGGCCAAAAAACTAGAATTCCGCCTAATTCCCATATTTTCGTGAGCTATATAGCCCACGCCTTCCGAGTAGGCCCGGGGCCCCCGAAACCGGATCGCCTAAAATTTTACTGGGGAGTCACATACGACCTAAGGAACCAAAGTCACTGACCCGCCATGACCCTTCCTCGTTATTATGCGTTGTACGGCCAAAAAACTATAATTATGCCCGATTCCCATATTTTCGTGTGCGCCCACGCCTTCCGAGTGGGAGCGGGGCCCCCAGAACCGGATCACCTAAAAATTTTTTCGGGCCATCAAATAAGACCTAAGGAACCATAGTCACCACCCTGTCATGACTATTCCTCGTTGTTTTGCGTTTTACGGCCAAAAAATTAGAATTCCGCCCGATTCCCATATTTTCGTATGCTATAGCCCACGCCTTCCGAGTGGGCCCGGGCCCCCCGACCCCGATCGTTTAAAATTTTCCGGGCCATAAAATATGACCTAAGGAACCATAGTTACCACCGCACCATGGCCGTTGCTCGTGGTTTTGCCTTTTACAGCAAAAAAACTAGAATTCCGCCCGATTCCCATATTTTCGTGTGCTATGGCCCACGCCTTCCGAGTGGACCCGGGCCTCCCGACCCCGATCGCCTAAAAATTTTCTGGGCCATGAAATATGACCTAAGGAACCATAGTTAACGCCCAGCCATGACCGTTCCTCATTTTTGTGCATTTTACGGCCAAACAACTAGAATTCTGCCCCATTCCGATATTTTAGTGTGTTATAGCCAACGCTTTCCAAGTGGGCAGGGCCCCCCGGACCCGGATAGCCTAAAATTTTTCCGGGCCATCAAATACGACCTAAGGAACCATAGTCACCGCCCTGCCATGACCGTTCCTCGTTGTTTTGTGTTTTACGGCAAAAAAACTAGAATTCCGCCCGATTCCCTTATTTTCGTGTGCTATAGCCCACGCCTTCCGAGTGGGCCCGGCGCCCCCGGAACCGGATCATCTAAAATTTTTCTGGGCTATCAAATACAACCTAAGGAACCATAGTCACTGCCCCGCCATGACCGTTCCTCGTTATTATACGTTTTACGGCCAAAAAAATACAATTCCGCCATATTCCCATATTTTCGTGTGCTATAGCGCATGCCTTCCGAGTGGGCTTGGGCCCCGCGGACCCCCGATTGCCTAAAAATTTTCCAGGCCATGAAATATGACCTATGGAACCATAGTTACCGCCCCTCCATGACCGTTCCTTGTTGTTTTGTATTTTACGGCTAAAAAACTAGAATTCTGCCCGATTCCCATATTTTCGTGTGTTATAGCCCACACATTCCTAGTGGGCAAGGCCCTCCAAAACCGTATAGCCTAGAATTTTTCCGTGCCATCAAATACGACCTAAGGAACCATAGTCACCACCCCGCCATGACCGTTCCTCCTTATTTTACGTTTTACAGAAAAAAAAACTAGAATTCCGCCCGATTTCCATATTTTCGTGTGCTATGGCCCACGTCTTCCGAGTGGACCCGGCCCCCCGACCCCGATCGCCTAAAAAATTTTTGAGACATGAAATACGACCTAAGAAACCATAGTTAACGCCCCGCCATGACCGTTCCTCGTTGTTTTGCATTTTACGGCCAAAAAACTAGAATTCCACCCGATTCCCATATTTTCGTGTGCTATAGCCCCCCCCTCCCCGCATTCGAGTGGGCCCGGGGCCCCCAGAACCGGATCGCCTAAAAAATTTTCCGGGCCATCAACTACGACCTAAGGAACCCCCGCCATGACTGTTCCTCATTTTTTTGTGTTTTACGGAAAAACAAACTAGAATTCCGCCTGATTTCCATATTTTCGTGTGCTATGGCCCACGTCTTACGAGTGGACCCGGGCCCCCCGACCCCGATCGCCTAAAAAATTTTTGGGACATGAAATACGACCTAAGAAACCATAGTTAATGCCCCGCCATGACCGTTCCTCATTGTTTTGCATTTTACGGCCAAAAAACTAGAATTCCACCCGATTCCCATATTTTCGTGTGCTATAGCCCACGCCTTCCGAGTGGGCCCGGGGCCCCCGGAACCAGATCGCCTAAAAAAATTTTCGGGGCATCAACTATGACCTAAGGAACCATATTCACCCCCCACTGTTCCTCGTTTTATTTGCGTTTTACGGTCAAAAAACTAGAATTCCGCCTGATTACCATATTTTCGTGTGCTAAAGCCCACGCCTTCCGAGTGGGCCCGGGCCCCCCACCCCGATCGCTTAAAACTTTCCGGGGCTATGAAATACGACCTAAGGAACCATAGTTACCGCCTCGCCATGACCGTTCCTCGTTGTTTTGCCTTTTACGGCCAAAAAACTAGAATTCCGCCCAATTCCCATATTTTCGTGTGCTATGGCCCACGCCTTCCAAGTGGACCCGGGCCCCCGACCCCGATCGCCTAAAAATTTTCCAGGCCATGAAATACGACCTAAGGAACCATAGTTAACACCCTGCCATGACCGTTCCTCGTTGTTTTCTGTTGTACAGACAAAATACTAGAATTTCTCCTGATTCCCATATTTTCGTGTGCTATGGCCCACGCCTTCCGAGTGGACCCGGGCCCCCGGAATCGGATTGCCTAAAATTTTTCCCAGCGATCAAATATGATATAAGGAACCATAGACACTGACCCTCCATGACCGTTCCTCGTTATTATGCATTTTACGGCCAAAAAACTAGAATTCCGCCCGATTCCCATATTTTCGTATGATATATCCCACGCCTTCCGAGTGGGCCCGGGGCCCCCCGAACCGGATCCTCTAAAATATTTCCAGGGCATCACATACGACCTAAGGAACCAAAGTCACCGACCTGCCATGATCGTTCCTCGTTATTATGCGATTTACGGCCAAAAAATTATAATTTCGCCCGCTTCTCATATTTTCGTGTCCTATAGCCCACACATTCCGAGTGGGCAGGTCCCCCCAAACCCGGATAGCCTAAAATTTTTCTGTACCATCAAATACGACCTAAGAAACCATAGTCACCGCCCCGCCATGACCTTTCCTCATTATTTTTACGGCCTAAAACCTATAATTCCGCCCGATTCCCATATTTTCGTGTGCGATAGCCCACGCTTTCCGAGTGGGCCAAGGTCCCCCGGAATTGGATAACCTAAAAATTTTTCGGGCCATCAAATACGACCTAAGGAACCATAGTTACAGCCCTGTCATGACCCTTTCTCGTTGTTTTGCGTTTTACGGCCAAAAAACTAGAATTCCGCGGGATTCCCATATTTTCGTGTGCTATAGCCCACGCCTTTCGAGTGGACCCGGGCCCCTGACCCCGATCGCCTAAAAATTTTCTGGGCCATGAAATACGACCTAAGGAACCATAGTTACCGCCCTGCCATGAACGTTCCTCTTGTTTTGTGTTTTACGGCCAAAAAACTATAATTCCGCCCGATTCCCATTTTTTTTGTGCTACACGCCTTCCGAGTGGGCCCGAGGCCCCCGGAACTGGATCGCCTAAAATATTTAAGGGCCATCAAATACGACCTAAGGAACCATAGTCACCCCCCACCCCCGCCATGACCGTTCCTCATTTGTTTGCATTTTACAGCCAAAAAACTAGAATTCTGCCTGATTTCCATATTTTCGTGGGCTATAGCCCACACCTTTTGAGTGGGCCCGGGCCCCTGACCCAGATTGCCTAAAAAAATTTTGAGGCGTGAAATACGACCTAAGAAACCATATTAACGCCTCGCATTAACCGTTCCTCATTTTTTTGCATTTCACGGCAAAATAACTAGAATTCCGCCTCATTTACATATTTTAGTGTGCTATAGCCCAGGCCTTCCCAGTGGGCAGGGCCCCTCGGACCCGGATAGCCTAAAATTTTTCCGGGCCATCAAATACGACCTAAGGAACCATAGTTACCGCCCTGTCATGACCCTTCCTCATTGTTTCTTACGGCCAAAAAACTAGAATTCCGCCTGATTCCCATATTTTCGTGTGTTATAGCCCACGCCTTCCGAGTGGGCCCGGGGCCCCCGGAATCGGATCGCCTAAAATTTTTCTGTGCCATCAAATACGACCTAAGGAAAAATAGCCACCGCCCCACCATGACCGTTCCTCATTATTTTACTTTTTACGGCCAAAAAACATGAATTCCGCCCGATTCCCATATTTTCGTGTGGTATGGCCCACGCCTTCCGAGTGGACCCGGGCCCCTGACCCCGATCGCCTAAAAATTTTCGGGCCATGAAATACGACCTAATGAACCATAGTTAACGCCTCGCCATGACCGTTCCTCGTTTATTTTGCGTTTTATGGCCAAATAACTAGGATTTTACCCGATTCCCATATTTTAGTGTTGTATAGCCCACCCCTTCCAAGTGGGCAGGAACCCCCAGACCCGGATAGCCTAAAATTTTTCCGGGCTATCAAATACGACTTAAGGAACCATAGTCATCCCCCCGCTATGATCATTCCTCATTATTTTTGTGTTTTACGGCCTAACACCTATAATTCCGCCCAATTCCCATATTTTCGTGTGCTACACGCCTTCCGAGTGGGTCTAGGGCCCCCAGAACCGGATCGTCTAAAATTTTTCCGGGCCATCAAATACGACCTAAGGATCCATATTCACCCCCTCCCCCCCGCCATGACTGTTCTAATTTGTTTGCATTTTACAGCCAAAAAACTAGAATTCCGCGTGATTTCCATATTTTCGTGTGCTATAGCCCACGCCTTTTGAGTGGCCCCGAGCCCCCCGACCCAGATCGCTTAAAAATTTTCTGAGCCCTGATATATGACCTAAGGCACCATAGTTAATGCCTCGCATTGACCGTTCCTCTTTGTTTTGTATTTTACGGCCAAAACAACTAGAATTTCGCCCCATTCCAATATTTTAGTGTGCTATAGACCAGGCCTTCCCAGTGGGCAGGGCCCCCGGACCCAGAGAGCCTAAAAATTTTTCGGGCCATCAAATACAACCTAAGGAACCATAGTCACCGCCCCGCCATGATTGTTCCTCGTTATTTTGCGTTTTACGGCCAAAATCCTATAATTTCGCCCAATTCCCATATTTTCGTGTGTTATAGCCCATGCCTTCCGAGTGGGCCCGGGGCACCCGGAACCGGATCGCCTAAACTTTTTCCGGACCATCAAATATGACCTAAGGAACCATAGTCACCGCCCCGCCATGACCGTTCCTCGTTGTTTTGCGTTTTACGGCAAAAAAACTATAATTCCACCCGATTCCCATATTTTGTGTGCTATCCGAGTGGGCCCGGGGCCCCCGAAACAGAATTGCCTAAAACTTTTTTCGGGCCATCAAATACGACCTAAGGAACCATATTCACCACCCCGCCATGACTGTTCCTCATTTGTTTACGTTTTACGACCAAAAAACTAAATTTTCGCCTGATTCCCATATTTTCCTATGCTATAGCCCACGCCTTCCGCGTGGGCCCGAGCCCCCCGACCGGATCGCTTAAAATTATCTGGGCCATGAAATACGACCTAAGGAACCATAGTTACCACCTCGCCATGACTGTTCCTCCTTATTTTGCGTTTTATGGCCAAAAAACTAGAATTCCACTCGATTCCCATATTTTCGTGTGCTATAGCCCATGCCTTCCGAGTGGGCCCGGGCCCCCCGAACCCGATCACCTAAAAATTTTCTGGGCCTTAAAATACGACCTAATGAACCATAGCTCATGCCCCTCTATGACCGTTCCTCGTTTCTTTTGCGTTTTACGACCAAAAAACTAGAATTTCACCCGATTCTTATATTTTAGTGTGCTATAGCCCACACCTTCCGAGTGGGCCCGGGGCCCCCGGAACCGGATCGCCTAAAAATTTTTCTGAGGCATCAAATATGACCTAAGGAACCATATTCACCACCCTGCCATGACTGTTCCCCATTGTTTTGCGTTTTACGGCCAAAAAACTAAAATTCCTCCCAATTCCCATATTTTCCTTTGCTATAGTCCACGCCTTCCGAGTGGGCACAGGCCTCCCCGACCCGGATTGCTTAAAATTTTCCAAGCCATGAAATTCGACCTAAGGAACCATAGTTACTGCCTCTCCATGACTGTTCCTTGTTTTTTTGCGTTTTACGGCCAAAAAACTAGAATTCCGCCTGATTTCTATATTTTCGTGTTCTATAGCCCACGCCTTTTGAGTGGGCCCGGTCCCTACCGACCCAGATCACCTAAAAGTTTTCCAAGCCATGAAATACGACCTAAGGAACCATAGTTAACGCCTCGCATTGACCGTTCTTCATTATTTTGCATTTTACGGCCAAACAACTAGAATTCCGCCCCATTCCCATATTTTAGTGTGCTATATCCTAGGCCTTCCCAGTGGACAAGGCCCCCTGGACCCGGATAGCCTAAAATTTTTCGAGCCATCAAATACAACCGAAGGAACCATAGTCACCGCCCCGCCATGATCGTTCCTCATTATTTTGCGTTTTACGGCCAAAAACCTATAATTCTGCCCGATTCCCATATTTTCGCGTGTAATAGCCCACGCCTTGCGAGTGGGCTCGGGGCCCCCAGAACCGGATCGCCTAACATATTACCGGACCATCAAATATGACCTAAGGAACCATAGTCATCGCCCCGCCATGACCGATCCTCATTGTTTTGCCCCGGGGCCCCCATAACCGAATCGCTTAAAAGTTTTTTCGGGCCATCAAATACGACCTAAGGAACCATATTCACCACCCCGCCATGACTGTTCCTTAAATTTTTGCCTTTTACGGCCAAAAAACTAAAATTCTGCCTGATTCCCATATTTTCCTCTGCTATACCCCACGCCTTCCGAGTGGGCACGGGGCCCCCGTAACTGAATCGCTTAAAAGTTTTTTCGGGCCATCAAATACGACCTAAGGAACCATATTCACCACCCCGCCATGACTGTTCCTTAATTTTTTGCTTTTTACGGCCAAAAAATTAAAATTTCGCCCGATTCCCATATTTTCCTCTACTATAGCCCACGCCTTCCGAGTGGGCCCGGGCCCCCCGACCCGGATAGCTTAAAATTTTCCGGGCCATTAAATACGACCTAAGGAACCATAGTTACCGCCTTGCCATGACTGTTCCTCATTTGTTTTTGCATTTTACGGCCAAAAAACTAGAATTCCGCCTGATTTCCATATTTTCGTTTGCTATAGCCCACGCCTTTTGAGTGGGCACGGGCCCCTTGACCCAGATCGCCTAAAAATTTTCCGAGCTATGAAATACAACCTAAGGAACCATAGTTAATGCCTCGCATTGACCGTTCCTCATTTTTTTGCATTTTACGGCCAAACAACTAGAATTCCGCCCCATTCCCACATTTTAGTGTGCTATAGCCCAGGCCTTCCCAGTGGGCAGGGCCCCCGGATCCGGATAACCTAAAAATTTTCCAGGCCATCAAATATGACCTAAGGAACCATAGTCACCGCTCCGCCATAATCGTTCGCCGTTATTTTGCGTTTTACGGACAAAAACCTATAATTCTGCGTGATTCCAATATTTTCGTATGTTATAGCCCACGCCTTCCGAGTGGGCCCGGGGCCCCTAGAACCGGATCGCCTAAAAGTTTTCCGGACCATCAAATACAAACTAAGGAACCATAGTTACCGCCCCGCCATAACCGTTCCTCATTTTTTTGCCTTTTACGGCAAAAAAACTAGAATTCCACCTGATTCCCATATTTTCGTGTGCTATAGCCCACGCATTCCGAGTGGGCCCGGGGCCCCCGAAACTGAATCGCCTAAAAAAATTTCCGGGCCATCAAATACGACCTAAGGAACCATATTCACCACCCCGCCATGACTGTTCTTCATTCTTTTGCGTTTTACGGCCAAAAAACTAGAATTCCGCCCGATTCCCATATTTTCGTATGCTATAGCCCACGCCTCCGAGTGGGCCCGGCCCCCCCGACCCGAATCGCTTAAAAATTTTCGGGCCATGAAATACGACCTAAGGAACCATAGTTAACGCCCCGCCATGAACGTTCCTTGTTTATTTTGCGTTTTACGGCCAAAAAACTAGAATTTCGCCCGATTCCCATATTTTAGTGTGTTATAGCCCACGCCTTCCCAGTGGGTAGGGCCCCCCGAGCCCAGATAGCCTAAAAATTATTCGGGCCATCAAATACGACCTAAGGAACCATAGTCACCGCCCCGCCATGACCGTTCCTCGTTATTTTGCGTTTTACGGTCAAAAACTATAATTCTGCTCGATTCCTATATTTTCGTGTGCTATAGCTACGCCTTCCGAGTGGGCCCGGGCCCCCGTACCCCCGATCGCCTAAAATTTTTCCGGGCCATAAAATATGACCTAAGGAACCATAGTTATCGCCCCGCCATGACCGTTCCTCATGTTTTTTTTCGTTTTACGGCCAAAAAACTAGAATTCCACCAAATTCCCATATTTTCGTGTGCTATAGCCCACGTCTTCTGAGTGGGCCTGGGGACCTCGGAACTTGATTGCCTAAAATTATTCCGGGCCATCAAATACGACCTAAGGTACCATAATCACCGCCCCGCCATGACCATTCCGGGCCATAACATATGACCTAAGGAACCATAGTTATCGCCCCGCCATGACCGTTCCTCATGTTTTTTTTCGTTTTACAACCAAAAAACTAGAATTCCACCAAATTCTCATATTTTCGTGTGCTATAGCCCACTCTTCCGAGTGGGCCCGGGGACGCCGGAACTTGATCGCCTAAAATTATTCTGGGCCATCAAATACGACCTAAGGTACCATAATCACAACCCCCCATGAATGTTCCTCATAGTTTTGCATTTTCATCCAAAAAACTAGAATTACGCCACATTCCCATATTTTCGTGTGCTATAGCCCATGCCTTCCAAGTGGGCCCGGGCCCCCCGGACCCCCGATCGCCTAAAATTTTTCCGGGCCACCAAATATGACCTAAGGAACCATAATCACTGCCCTTCCATGACCGTTCCTCATAGTTTTGCATTTTCGTCCAAAAAACTAGCATTCCGCCACATTCCCATATTTTCGTGTGCTATAGCCCATGCCTTCCGAGTGGGCTCGGGCCCCCCGAAATCGGATCACCTAAAATTTTTCCAGGCCATCCAATACGACCTAAGGAACCACAGTCACCGCCCCGCCATGACCGTTCCTCGTTATTATGCATTTTACGGCCAAAGAACTATAATTCCGCGTGATTCCCATATTTTTCGTGTGCTACAGCCCACGCCTTTCGAGTGGGACCTGCCCCACGGACCCTGATCATCGAAAAATTTTCCGGGCCATAAAGTATGACCTAAGGAACCATAGTTATCGCCCCGCCATGACCGTTCCTCATTTCTTATTCGTTTTATAGCCAAAAAACTAGAATTCCACCATATTCCTATATTTTCGTGTGTTATTGCCCACGTCTTCCGAGTGGGCAGGGCCCCCCAAACCCGGATAACCTAAAAATTTTCCGGGTCATAAAATACGACCTAAGGAACCATAGTTACTGCCCCGCCATGACCGTTCCTCGTTATTTTTCTTTTTACGGCCAAAAAACTAGAATTCCGCGTGATTCCCATATTTTCGTGTGCTATACCCACGCATTCCGAGTGAGCAGGGCACCCCAAACCCGGATAGCCTAAATTTTTTTCCGGGCCATCAAATACGACCTATGGAACCATAGTCACTGCCCCGCCATGACCGTTCCTCGTTGTTTTTACGTTTACGGCCAAAAAACTATAATTCCGCCCCATTCCCATATTTTAGTGTGCTATATCCTAGGCCTTCCCAGTGGACAAGGCCCCCTGGACCCGGATAGCCTAAAATTTTTCGAGCCATCAAATACAACCGAAGGAACCATAGTCACCGCCCCGCCATGATCGTTCCTCATTATTTTGCGTTTTACGGCCAAAAACCTATAATTCTGCCTGATTCCCATATTTTCGTGTGTAATAGCCCACGCCTTGCGAGTGGGCTCGGGGCCCCCAGAACCGGATCGCCTAACATATTACCGGACCATCAAATATGACCTAAGGAACCATTGTCATCGCCCCGCCATGACCGATCCTCGTTGTTTTGCCCCGGGGCCCCCATAACCGAATCGCTTAAAAGTTTTTTCGGGCCATCAAATACGACCTAAGGAACCATATTCACCACCCCGCCATGACTGTTCCTTAAATTTTTGCCTTTTACGGCCAAAAAACTAAAATTCCGCCTGATTCCCATATTTTCCTCTACTATACCCCACGCCTTCCGAGTGGGCACGGGGCCCCCGTAACTGAATCGCTTAAAAGTTTTTCCGGGCCATCAAATACGACCTAAGGAACCATATTCACCACCCCGCCATGACTGTTCCTTAATTTTTTTCCTTTTACGGCCAAAAAATTAAAATTTCGCCCGATTCCCATATTTTCCTCTACTATAGCCCACGCCTTCCGAGTGGGCCCGGGCCCCCCGACCCGGATAGCTTAAAATTTTTCGGGCCATTAAATACGACCTAAGGAACCATAGTTACCGCCTTGCCATGACTGTTCCTCATTTGTTTTTGCAATTTACGGCCAAAAAACTAGAATTCCGCCTGATTTCCATATTTTCGTTTGCTATAGCCCACGCCTTTTGAGTGGGCACGGGCCCCTTGACCCAGATCGCCTAAAAATTTTCCGAGCCATGAAATACGACCTAAGGAACCATAGTTAACGCCTCGCATTGACCGTTCCTCATTTTTTTTGCATTTTACGGCCAAACAACTAGAATTCCGCCCCATTCCCATATTTTAGTGTGCTATAGCCCAGGCCTTCCCAGTGGGCAGGGCCCCCGGATCCGGATAACCTAAAAATTTTCCAGGCCATCAAATATGACCTAAGGAACCATAGTCACCGCTCCGCCATAATCGTTCCCCTTTATTTTGCGTTTTACGGCCAAAAACCTATAATTCCGCGTGATTCCAATATTTTCGTGTGTTATAGCCCACGCCTTCCGAGTGGGCCCGGGGCCCCTAGAACCGGATCGCCTAAAAGTTTTCCGGACCATCAAATACAAACTAAGGAACCATAGTTACCGCCCCGCCATAACCGTTCCTCATTGTTTTGCCTTTTACGGCAAAAAAACTAGAATTCCGCCCGATTCCCATATTTTCGTGTGCTATAGCCCACGCATTCCGAGTGGGCCCGGGGCCCCCGAAACTGAATCGCCTAAAAAAATTTCCGGGCCATCAAATACGACCTAAGGAACCATATTCACCACCCCGCCATGACTGTTCTTCATTCTTTTGTTTTACGGCCAAAAAACTAGAATTCCGCCCGATTCCCATATTTTCGTATGCTATAGCCCACGCCTCCGAGTGGGCCCGGCCCCCCCGACCCGAATCGCTTAAGATTTTTTGGGCCATGAAATACGACCTAAGGAACCATAGTTAACGCCCCGCCATGAACGTTCCTTGTTTATTTTGCGTTTTACGGCCAAAAAACTAGAATTTTGCCCGATTCCCATATTTTAGTGTGCTATAGCCCACGCCTTCCCAGTGGGTAGGGCCCCCCGAGCCCAGATAGCCTAAAAATTATTCGGGCCATCAAATACGACCTAAGGAACCATAGTCACCGCCCCGCCATGACCGTTCCTCGTTATTTTGCGTTTTACGGTCAAAAACTATAATTCTGCTCGATTCCTATATTTTCGTGTGCTATAGCTCGCCTTCCGAGTGGGCCCGGGCCCCCGCACCCCCGATCGCCTAAAAATTTTCCGGGCCATAAAATATGACCTAAGGAACCATAGTTATCGCCCCGCCATGACCGTTCCTCATGTTTTTTTTCGTTTTACGGCCAAAAAACTAGAATTCCACCAAATTCCCATATTTTCGTGTGCTATAGCCCACGTCTTCCGAGTGGGCCTGGGGACCCCGGAACTTGATTGCCTAAAATTATTCCGGGCCATCAAATACGACCTAAGGTACCATAATCACCGCCCCGCCATGACCATTCCGGGCCATAACATATGACCTAAGGAACCATAGTTATCGCCCCGCCATGACCGTTCCTCATGTTTTTTTTCGTTTTACAACCAAAAAACTAGAATTCCACAAAATTCCCATATTTTCGTGTGCTATAGCCCACTCTTCCGAGTGGGCCCGGGGACCCTGGAACTTGATCGCCTAAAATTATTCTGGGCCATCAAATACGACCTAAGGTACCATAATCACAACCCCCCATGAATGTTCCTCATAGTTTTGCATTTTCATCCAAAAAACTAGAATTACGCCACATTCTCATATTTTCGTGTGCTATAGCCCATGCCTTCCAAGTGGGCCCGGGCCCCCCGGACCGCCGATCGCCTAAAATTTTTCCGGGCCACCAAATATGACCTAAGGAACCATAATCACTGCCCTTCCATGACCGTTCCTCATAGTTTTGCATTTTCGTCCAAAAAACTAGCATTCCGCCACATTCCCATATTTTCGTGTGCTATAGCCCATGCCTTCCGAGTGGGCTCGGGCCCCCCGGAACCGGATCACCTAAAATTTTTCCAGGCCATCCAATACGACCTAATGAACCACAGTCACCGCCCCGCCATGACCGTTCCTCGTTATTATGCATTTTACGGCCAAAGAACTATAATTCCGCGTGATTCCCATATTTTTCGTGTGCTACAGCCCACGCCTTTCGAGTGGGACCTGCCCCCCGGACCCTGATCATCGAAAAATTTTCCGGGCCATAAAGTATGACCTAAGGAACCATAGTTATCGCCCCGCCATGACCGTTCCTCATTTCTTATTCGTTTTATAGCCAAAAAACTAGAATTCCACCATATTCCTATATTTTCGTGTGTTATTGCCCACGTCTTCCGAGTGGGCAGGGCCCCCCAAAACCGGATAACCTAAAAATTTTCCGGGTCATAAAATACGACCTAAGGAACCATAGTTACTGCCCCGCCATGACCGTTCCTCGTTATTTTTCCTTTTACGGCCAAAAAACTAGAATTTCGCGTGATTCCCATATTTTCGTGTGCTATACCCACGCATTCCGAGTGAGCAGGGCACCCCAAACCCGGATAGCCTAAATTTTTTTCCGGGCCATCAAATACGACCTATGGAACCATAGTCACCGCCCCGCCATGACCGTTCCTCGTTGTTTTTACGTTTACGGCCAAAAAACTATAATTCCGCCCCATTCCCATATTTTAGTGTGCTATATCCTAGGCCTTCCCAGTGGACAAGGCCCCCTGGACCCGGATAGCCTAAAATTTTTCGAGCCATCAAATACAACCGAAGGAACCATAGTCACCGCCCCGCCATGATCGTTCCTCATTATTTTGCATTTTACGGCCAAAAACCTATAATTCTGCCCGATTCCCATATTTTCGTGTGTAATAGCCCACGCCTTGCGAGTGGGCTCGGGGCCCCCAGAACCGGATCGCCTAACATATTACCGGACCATCAAATATGACCTAAGGAACCATAGTCATCGCCCCGCCATGACCGATCCTCGTTGTTTTGCCCCGGGGCCCCCATAACCGAATCGCTTAAAAGTTTTTTCGGGCCATCAAATACGACCTAAGGAACCATATTCACCACCCCGCCATGACTGTTCCTTAAATTTTTGCCTTTTACAGCCAAAAAACTAAAATTCCGCCTGATTCCCATATTTTCCTCTATTATACCCCACGCCTTCCGAGTGGGCACGGGGCCCCCGTAACTGAATCGCTTAAAAGTTTTTTCGGGCCATCAAATACGACATAAGGAACCATATTCACCACCCCGCCATGACTGTTCCTTAATTTTTTGCCTTTTACGGCCAAAAAATTAAAATTTCGCCCGATTCCCATATTTTCCTCTACTATAGCCCACGCCTTCCCAGTGGGCCCGGGCCCCCCGACCCGGATAGCTTAAAATTTTCCGGGCCATTAAATACGACCTAAGGAACCATAGTTACCGCCTTGCCATGACTGTTCCTCATTTGTTTTTGCATTTTACGGCCAAAAAACTAGAATTCCACCTGATTTCCATATTTTCGTTTGCTATAGCCCACGCCTTTTGAGTGGGCACGGGCCCCTTGACCCAGATCGCCTAAAAATTTTCCGAGCCATGAAATACGACCTAAGAAACCATAGTTAATGCCTCGCATTGACCGTTCCTCATTTTTTTGCATTTTACGGCCAAACAACTAGAATTCCGCCCCATTCCCATATTTTAGTGTGCTATAGCCCAGGCCTTCCCAGTGGGCAGGGCCCCCGGATCCAGATAACCTAAAAATTTTCCAGGCCATCAAATATGACCTAAGGAACCATAGTCACCGCTCCGCCATAATCGTTCCCCGTTATTTTGCGTTTTACGGCCAAAAACCTATAATTCCGCGTGATTCCAATATTTTCGTGTGTTATAGCCCACGCCTTCCGAGTGGGCCCGGGGCCCCTAGAACCAGATCGCCTAAAAGTTTTCCGGACCATCAAATACAAACTAAGGAACCATAGTTACCGCCCCGCCATAACCGTTCCTCATTTTTTTGCCTTTTACGGCAAAAAAACTAGAATTCCGCCCGATTCCCATATTTTCGTGTGCTATAGCCCACGCATTCCGAGTGGGCCCGGGGCCCCCGAAACTGAATCGCCTAAAAAAATTTTCGGGCCATCAAATACGACCTAAGGAACCATATTCACCACCCCGCCATGACTGTTCTTCATTCTTTTGCGTTTTACGGCCAAAAAACTAGAATTCCGCCCGATTCCCATATTTTCGTATGCTATAGCCCACGCCTCCGAGTGGGCCCGGCCCCCCCGACCCGAATCGCTTAAAATTTTTCGGGCCATGAAATACGACCTAAGGAACCATAGTTAACGCCCCGTCATGAACGTTCCTTGTTTATTTTGCGTTTTACGGCCAAAAAACTAGAATTTCGCCCGATTCCCATAATTTAGTGTGCTATAGCCCACGCCTTCCCAGTGGGTAGGGCCCCCCGAGCCCAGATAGCCTAAAAATTATTCGGGCCATCAAATACGACCTAAGGAACCATAGTCACTGCCCCGCCATGACCGTTTCTCGTTATTTTGCGTTTTACGGTCAAAAACTATAATTCTGCTCGATTCCTATATTTTCGTGTGCTATAGCTACGCCTTCCGAGTGGGCCCGTACCCCCGATCACCTAAAATTTTTTCGGGCCATAAAATATGACCTAAGGAACCATAGTTATCGCCCCGCCATGACCGTTCCTCATGTTTTTTTTCGTTTTACGGCCAAAAAACTAGAATTCCACGAAATTCCTATATTTTCGTGTGCTATAGCCCACGTCTTCCGAGTGGGCCTGGGGACCCCGGAACTTGATTGCCTAAAATTATTCCGGGCCATCAAATACGACCTAAGGTACCATAATCACCGCCCCGCCATGACCATTCCGGGCCATAACATATGACCTAAGGAACCATAGTTATCGCCCCGCCATGACCGTTCCTCATGTTTTTTTTCGTTTTACAACCAAAAAACTAGAATTCCACCAAATTCCCATATTTTCGTGTGCTATAGCCCACTCTTCCGAGTGGGCCCGGGGACCCCGGAACTTGATCGCCTAAAATTATTCTGGGCCATCAAATACGACCTAAGGTACCATAATCACAACCCCCCATGAATGTTCCTCATAGTTTTGCATTTTCATCCAAAAAACTAGAATTACGCCACATTCCCATATTTTCGTGTGCTATAGCCCATGCCTTCCAAGTGGGCCCGGGCCCCCCGGACCCCCGATCGCCTAAAATTTTTCTGGGCCACCAAATATGACCTAAGGAACCATAATCACTGCCCTTCCATGACCGTTCCTCATAGTTTTGCATTTTCGTCCAAAAAACTAGCATTCCGCCACATTCCCATATTTTCGTGTGCTATAGCCCATGCCTTCCGAGTGGGCTCGGGCCCCCCGGAACCGGATCACCTAAAATTTTTTCAGGCCATCCAATACGACCTAAGGAACCACAGTCACCGCCTCGCCATGACCGTTCCTCGTTATTATGCATTTTACGGCCAAAGAACTATAATTCCGCGTGATTCCCATATTTTTCGTGTGCTACAACCCACGCCTTTCGAGTGGGACCTGCCCCCCGGACCCTGATCATCGAAAAATTTTCTGGGCCATAAAGTATGACCTAAGGAACCATAGTTATCGCCCCGCCATGACCGTTCCTCATTTCTTATTTGTTTTATAGCCAAAAAACTAGAATTCCACCATATTCCTATATTTTCGTGTGTTATTGCCCACGTCTTCCGAGTGGGCAGGGCCCCCCAAATCCGGATAACCTAAAAATTTTCCGGGCCATAAAATACGACCTAAGGAACCATAGTTACTGCCCCGCCATGAACGTTCCTCGTTATTTTTCCTTTTACGGCCAAAAAACTAGAATTCCGCGTGATTCCCATATTTTCGTGTGCTATACCCACGCATTCCGAGTGAGCAGGGCACCCTAAACCCGGATAGCCTAATTTTTTTTCCGAGCCATCAAATACGACCTATGGAACCATAGTCACCGCCCCGCCATGACCGTTTCTCGTTGTTTTTACGTTTACGGCCAAAAAACTATAATTCCGCCCCATTCCCATATTTGTGTGTCCTGTAGCCCACGCATTCCGAGTGGGCAGGGTCCCCCAAACCAGGATAGCCTAAAATTTTTCAGGGCCATCAAATACGACCTAAGGAACCATAGTCACTGCCCCGCCATGATCGTTCCTCGTTATTTTGCGTTTTACGGCCAAAAACCTATATTTCATCCTGATTCCCATATTTGCGTGTGCTATAGCCCACGCCTTCTGAGTGGGCCTGGGTTCCCTGACCCCGATTGCCTAAAAAGTTTCCAGGCCGTGAAATATGACGTAAGGAACCATAGTTACCGCCCCGCCATGACCGTTCCTCGTTGTTTTACCTTTTACGGACAAAAAACTAGAATTCCGCCCGATTCCCATTTTTCGTGTGCTATAGCCCACGCCTTCCGAGTGGACCCGGGGCCCCCGACCTTGATCGCCTAAAAATTTTTCGGGCCATAAAATATGACCTAAGGAACCATATTTAACGCCCCGCTAGGACCGTTCCTCATTGTTTTTGCATTTTACAGCTAAACAACTAGAATTCCGCCCCATTCCCATATTTTAGTGTGCCATAGCCCATGCCTTCCCAGTAGGCAGGGCCCTGGACCCGGATAGCCTAAAATTTTTCCGGGCCATCACATACAACCTAAGGAACGATAGTCACTGCCCCTCCATAATCGTTCCTCGTTATTTTTTGTTTTATGTCCAAAAACCTATAATTTCGCTTGATTCCAATATTTTCGTGTGCTATAGCCCACGCCTTCCGAGTGGGCCCGGGGCCACCCGAACCGGATCGCCTAAAATTTTTCCAGGCCATCAAATATGACCTACGGAACCATAGTCACCTGCCCGCCATGACCGTTCCTCATTGCTTTGCGTTTTTCGGCCAAAAACTTATAATTCCGCCCGATTCCCATATTTTCGTTTGCTATAACCCACGCTTCCCAGTGGGCTGGGCCCACCAGACCCGAATCTCCTAAATTATTTTCGAGCCATCTAATACGACCTAAGGAGCAGTAGTCACTGCCCCACCATCATCGTTCCTCATTTGTTTACATTTTACAGCCAAAAAGCTAGAATTCCGCCCGATTCCCATATTTACGTGTGCTAGCCCACGCCTTCTGAGTAGGGCCGGTCCCCCGACCCCGATTGCCTAAAAACTTTCCAGACCATGAAATACGACCAAAGGAATCTTAGTTACCACCCCGCTGTGACCGTGATCGTTCCTCGTTGTTTTACCTTTTACGGCCAAAAAACTAGAATTCCGCCTGATTCCTATATTTTTGTGTGCTATAGCCCACGCATTCTGAGTGGGCAGTGCCCCCCAAACTCGGATAACCTAAAAATTTTCTGGGCCATCAAATACAACCTAAGGAACCATAGGTACCTCCCCGCCATGACCGTTCCTCGTTGTTTTGCCTTTTACGGTGAACAAACTAGAATTCCTCAAGATTCCCATATTTTCGTGTGCTATACCCCACGCATTCCGAGTGGGCAGGGCACCCCAAAACCGGATAGCCTAAATATTTTTCTGGGCAATCAAATACGACCTATGGAACAATAGTCACCGCCCCGCCATAACTTTTCCTCATTTTTTTACGTTTTACGGACAAATAACTATAATTCTGCCCGATTCCCATATTTTCGTGTGCTATAGCCCATGCCTTCCGAGTAGGCCCGGGCCCCCCAAACCCCGATAGCCTAAATATTTTCAGGGCCATCGAATACGACCTAAGGAACTATAGTTACTGTCCTGCCATGACCGTTCCTTGTTATTTTATGTTTTACGGGCAAACAACTAGAATTCCGCCCGATTCCCATATTTTTGTGTGTTATAGCCCACGCCTTCTGAGTGGACCCGGGGCCCCCGACCTCGATCGCCTATAAATTTTTCGAGCCATAAAATATGACCTAAGGAACCATAGTTAATGCCCCTCTATGACCGTTCCTCATTTATTTGAATTTTACAGTCAAATAACTAGAATTCCACCCCATTCCTATATTTTAGTGTGCTATAGCCTAGGCCTTCCCAGTGGGCAGGGCCCCCTGGACCCGGATAGCCTAAAACTTTTCTGGGCCATCAAATACGACCTAAGGAACCATAGTCACCGCCCTGCCATGATCGTTCCTCGTTATTTTGCATTTTACATCCAAAAACCTATAATTCCACACACCCGATTCCCATATTTTTGTGTGTTATAGCCCACGCCTTCTGAGTGGGCCCGCGCCCCCCCGAACCGGATCACCTAAAAAATTTTCGGGCCATCAAATATGACCTATGGAACCACAGTCACTGCCCCGCCATGACCATTCCTCATTGTTTTGCGTTTTACGGCCAAAAACTTATAATTTCGCCCGATTCCCATATTTTTGTGTGCCCACGACTTCCCAGTGGGCTGGGCCCCCGGGACCTGGATCGCCTAAAATTTTTTTGAGCCATGAAATACAACCTAAGAAATCATAGTTACTGCTCCTCTATGACCGTTCCTCGTTGTTTTACCTTTTACGGCCAAAAAACTAGAATTCCGCCCAATTCCCATTTTTCGTGTGCTATAGCCCACGCCTTCCAAGTGGACCCGGGCCCCCCGACCTCGATCGCCTAAAAATTATCCGGGCCATAAAATATGACCTAAGGAACCATATTTAATGCCCCTCTAGGACCGTTCCTCATTTTTTTTCATTTTACGGCTAAACAACTAGAATTCCGCCCCATTCCCATATTTTAGTGCGCCATAGCTCAGGCCTTCCCAGTGGACAGGGCCCCCTGGGCCCGGATAGCCTAAAGTTTTTCTGGGCCATCAAATACGACCTAAGGAACTATAGTCACCATCCCACCATGATCGTTCCTCGTTATTTTTCGTTTTACGTCCAAAAACCTATAATTTCGCTTGATTCCAATATTTTCGTGTGCTATAGCCCACGCCTTCCGAGTGGGCTCGAGGCCACCCGAACCGGATCGCCTAAAAATTTTCCAAGCCATCAAATATGACCTACGGAACCATAGTCACCAACTCGCCATGACCGTTCCTCATTCTTTGCGCTTTTCGGCCAAAAACTTATAATTTCGCCCGATTCCCATATTTTCGTGTGCTATAGCCCACGCCTTCCCAGTGGGCTAGGCCCACCGGACCCGAATCGCCTAAATTTTTTTCGTGCCATCCAATACGACCTAAGGAACCGTAGTCACCGCCCCGCCATGATCGTTCCTCATTTGTTTGCATTTTACAGCCAAAAAGCTAGAATTCCGCCCGATTCCTATATTTACGTGTGCTATAGCCCACGCCTTACGAGTAGGCCCGGCCCCCCGACCCCGATTGCCTAAAAATTTTCCAAAACATGAAATACGACCTAAGGAACCTTAGTTACCGCCCCGCCGTGACCGTTCCTCATTGTTTTACCTTTTACGGCCAAAAAACTAGAATTCCGCCTGATTCCCATATTTTTGTGTGCTATAGCCCACGCATTCTGAGTGGGCAGGGCCCCCCAAACCCGGATAACCTAAAATTTTTCTGGGCCATCAAATACGACCTAAGGAACCATAGTTACTGCCCCGCCATGACCGTTCCTCGTTGTTTTGCCTTTTACGGCCAAAAAACTAGAATTGTGCCCGATTCCTATATTTTCGTGTGCTATAGCCCACGCATTCCGAGTGGGCAGGGCACCCCAAACCCGGATAGCCTAAACTTTTTTTCCGGGCAATCGAATACGACCTATGGAACAATAGTCACCGCCCCGCCATGACTTTTCCTCGTGTTTTTACGTTTTACGGCCAAATACGACCTAAGATACCATAGTCACTGCCCCGCCATGACCGTTCCTCGTTATTTTATGTTTTACGACCAAAAAACAAGAATTCAGCCTGATTCCTATATTTTTGTGCGCTATAGCCCACGCCTTCCGAGTGGACCCGGGGGCCCCGGCCTCGATCGCCTATAAATTTTTTGAGCAATGAAATACGACCTAAGGAACCATAGTTAATTCCCCTCCATGACTGTTCCTCATTTATTTGAATTTTACGGTCAAACAACTAGAATTCCACCCCATTCCCATATTTTAGTGTGCTATAGCCCAGGCCTTCCCAGTGGGCAGGGCCTCTTGGACCCGGATAGCCTAAATTTTTTCTAGGCTATCAAATATGAACTAGGGAACCATAGTCACCGCCCCGCCATGATCGTTCCTCTTTATTTTGCGTTTTACGTCCAAAAACCTATAATTCCACCCGATTCCTATATTTTTGTGTGCTATAGCCCACGTCTTCCGAGTGGGCCAGGGCCCCCCCGAATCGGATCACCTAAAATTTTTCCGGGCCATCAAATATGACCTACAGAACCACAATCACTGCCCCTCCATGACCGTTCCTCATTGTTTTGCGTTTTACGGCCAAAAACTTATAATTCCGCCCGATTCCCATATTTTCGTGTGCATAGCCCACGCCTTCCCAGTGGGCTGGGCCCCCCGGACCCGGATCGTCTAAAAATTTTTCGAGCCATGAAATATGACCTAAGGAACCATAGTTACCGCCCCGCCATGACTGTTCCTCGTTGTTTTATCTTTTACGGCCAAAAAACTAGAATTTCGCGTTATTCCCATATTTTCGTGTGCTATAGCCCACGCATTCCGAGTGGGCAGGACCCCCCAAACACGGATAACCTAAAAAATTTCCGGGCCATCAAATATGACCTAAGGATCCATAGTTACTGCCCCGCCATGACTGTTCCTCATTGTTTTGCCTTTTACGGCCAAAAACTAGAACTCCGCCCGATTCCCATATTTTCGTGTGCTATAGCCCACGCATTCCGAGTGGGCAGGGCCTCCAAAACCCCGATAGCCTTAAATTTTTTCCAGGCCATCAAATACGACCTATGGAACCATATTCACCGCCCAGCCATGACTGTTCCTCGTTGTTTTGTGTTTTACGGCCAAAAAACTAGAATTCTGCCCGATTCCCATATTTTCGTGTGCTATAGCCCACTCCTTCCGAATGGGCCCGGGGCCACCCGAACCGAATTGCCTAATATTTTTCCGGGCCATCAAATATGACCTATGGAACCACAGTCACCGCCCCGCCATGACCGTTCCTCATTGTTTTGCATTTTTCGGCCAAAAAACTTATAATTCCGCACGATTCCCATATTTTCGTGTGCTATAGCCCATGCCTTCCCAGTGGGCTGGGGCCCCTGGACCCGGATCGCCTAAAATATTTTCGAGCCATCCAATACGACCTAAGGAACCATAGTCACCGCCCCGTCATGATCGTTCCTCATTTGTTTGCATTTTACAGCCAAAAAGCTAGAATTCCGCCCAATTCCCATATTTACGTGTGCTATAGCCCACGCCTTCCGAGTGGGCCCGGCCCCCCAACCCCGATTGCCTAAAAAATTTCTAGACCATGAAATATGACCTAAGGAACCATAGTTTCTGCCCCGCCATGACCGTTCCTCGTTGTTTTACCTTTTACGGCCAAAAAACTAGAATTCCGCCTGATTCCCATATTTTCGTGTGCTATAGCCCACGCATTCTGAGTGGGCAGAGCCCCCAAACCCCGATAGCCTAAAATTTTTCAGGGCCATTAAATACGACCTAAGGAACTATAGTCACTACCCCGCCATGACCGTTCCTCGTTATTTTACATTTTACAGCCAAAAAACTATAATTCCGCCCGATTCCCATATTTGCGTGTCCTATAGCCCACGCATTCCGAATGGGCAGGGCACCCCAAACTCGGATAGCCTAAATATTTTTTGGGCAATCAAATACGACCTATGGAACCATAGTCACTGCCCCTCCATGACCGTTCCTAGTTATTTTACGTTTTACGGCCAAAAAACTAGAATTCCGCCCGATTCCCATATTTTCGTGTGCTATAGCCCACGCCTTACGAGTGGACCCGGGGCCCCCGACCTCGATCGCCTAAAAATTTTCCGTGACATGAAATACAACCTAAGGAACCATAGTTAATTCTCCTACATGACCGTTCCTCATTTTTTTGCATTTTACGGTCAATCAACTAGAATTCCGCCCCATTCCCATATTTTAGTGTGTTATATCCTAGGCCTTCCCAGTGGGCAGGGCCCCTGGACCCGGATAGCCTAAAATATTTCCGGGCCATCAAATACAACCTAAGGAGTCATAGTCACCGCCCCGCCATGATCGTTCCTCGTTATTTTGCAGTTTACGTCCAAAAACCTATAATTACGCCCGATTCCCATATTTTTGTGTGCTATAGCCCACGCCTTCCGAGTGGGCCCGGGGCTCCCCGAACCGGATCACCTAAAAATTTTTTGGGCCATCAAATATGACCTACGAAACCACAGTCACCGCCCTGCCATGACCGTTCCTCATTGTTTTGCGTTTTACAGCCAAAAACTTATAATTCCGCCCGATTCCCATATTTTCGTGTGCATAGCCCACGCCTTCCCAATGGGCATGGCCCCCCAGACCCGGATCGCCTAAAAAATTTTCGAGCCATGAAATACGACCTAAGGAACCATAGTAACCGCCCTTCCATGACTGTTCCTCGTTTTTTTACCTTTTACGGCCAAAAAACTAGAATTCCCCATGATTCCCATATTTTCGTGTGCTATAGCCCACACATTCTGAGTGGGCAGGCCCCCCCAAACCCAGATAACCTAAAAAATTTCCGGTCCATCAAATACAACCTAAAGAACCATAGTTACCGCCCTGCCATGACCGTTACTCATTTTTTTGCCTTTCACGGCAAAAAACTAGAATTTCACCTGATTCCCATATTTTTGTGTGCTATAGCCCACGCCTTCCGAGTGGGCCCGGGCCCCCCGGAATCGGATCGCCTAAAAAATTTTCGGGCCATCAAATATGACCTAAGGAACCATAGTCACCGCCCTGCCATGACCCTTCCTCAATATTTTATGTTTTACAGCCAAAATACTAGAATTCCGCCCGATTCCTATATTTTCGTATGCTATAGCCCACGCCTTACGAGTGGACCCGGGGCCCCCGACCTCGATCGCCTAAAAATTTTCCGTGATATGAAATACAACCTAAGGAACCATAGTTAATTCTCCTACATGACCGTTCCTCATTTTTTTTGCATTTTACGGTCAAACAACTAGAATTTTGCCCCATTCCCATATTTTAGTGTGCTATAGCCCAGGCCTTCCCAGTGGGCAGGGCCCCCTGGGCCTTCAAATACGACCTAGGGAACCATAGTCACCACCCCACCATGAACGTTCCTCGTTGTTTTGTGTTTTATGGCCAAAGAACTATAATTCCGCGCGATTCCCATATTTTTATGTGCTTTAGCCCACGCCTTCCCAGTGGGCAGGGACCCCCGGATCGCCTAAAATTCTTTCGAGCCATAAAATACGACCTAAAGAACCATAATCACCGCCCCGCCATGACCGTTCCTCATTTGTTTGTAATTAACAGCCAAAAAATTAGAATTCCGCCCGATTCCCATATTTTTGTGTGTTGTAGCCCACGCGTTCTGAGTGGGCCCGAGGCCCCCAGAACCGGATCGCCTAAAAGTTTTTCAAGCCATCAAATACAACCTAAGGAACCATAGTCACCTCCCCGCCATGACTATTCCTCATTTTTTTGTGTTTTATGGCCAAAAAACTATAATTCCGCGCGATTCCCATATTTTCGTGCGCTATAGCCCACGCCTTCCGAGTGGGCCCGGGACTCCCGGAACCGGATCGCCTAAAATATTTTCGAGCCATCAAATACGACCTAAGGAACTATAGTCACCGCCCCACTATGATCGTTCCTCATTTGTTTGCATTTTACAGCCAAAAACCTAGAATTCCGCCCGATTCCCATATTTCATGTGCTATAGCCCACTCCTTCCGAGTGGGCCCGGGGCCCCCAGAACCGGATCGCCTAAATTTTTTTCAGGCCATCAAATACAACCTAAGGAACCATAGTCACCACTCTGCCATGACCATTCCTCGTTATTATGCGTTTTAAGGCCAAAGAACTATAATTCCGCGCGATTCCCATATTTTTGTGTGCTATAGCCCAGGCCTTCCGAGTGGGCCCGGGGACCCCGGAACCGGATCGCCAATTTTTTTTTCCGGGCCATCAAATACGACCTAAGAACCATAGTCACCGCCTCGCCATGACTGTTCCTCATTTTTTAGTGTTTTACAGCCAGAAAACTAGAATTCCGCCTGATTCTCATATTTTCGTGTGCTATAGCCCACGCCTTCCGAGTGGGCCCGAGCCCAGCGACCCCGATCGCCTAAAAATTTTCTGGGCCATGCAATACGACCTACGGAACCATAGTTACCGCCTTGCCAGGACCATTCCTCTTTGTTTTTCCTTTTACGGCCAAAAAACTAGAATTCCGCCCGATTCCCATATTTTCGTATCCTATAGCCCACGCATTCCGAGTGGGCAGGGGCCCCCAAGCCCGGATAGCCTAAAATTTTTCATGACCATCAAATACGACCAAAGGAACCATAATCACCGCCCCGCCATGTCCGTTCCTCGTTATTTTATGTTATACGGCCAAAAAATAAGAATTTTGTCCGATTCCCATATTTTCGTGTGCTATAGCCCACGCCTTCGAGTAGACCTGGGCCCCCCAACCCCGAATGCTAAAAAATTTTCCGAGCCATGAAATACGACCTTAGGAACCATAGTTAATGCCCCGCCATGACCGTTCCGGATTGTTTTGCATTTTATGGCCAAACAAATAGAATTCCGCCCCATTTCCATCTTTTAGCGTGCTATACGCCTTACAAGTGGGCAGGGCTCCCTGGACCCGAATAGCCTAAAATTTTTACGGGCCATCAAATACGACCTAAGGAACCATAGTCACTGCCCAGCCATGATCGTTCCTTATTATTTTGCGTTTTACGGCCAAAAACCTATCATTCCGCCCGATTCCCATATTTTCGTGTGCTATAGCCCACACCTTCCGAGTGGGCCCGGGGCCCCCTGAACCAGATCGCCTAAAAAATTTTGAGCCATCAAATACGACCTAAGGAACCATAGTCACCGCCCCTCCATGACCGTTCCTAGTTGTTTTGCGTTTTACAGCCAAAGAACTATAATTCCGGTCGATTCCCATATTTTCGTGTGCTATAGCCCACGCCTTCCGAGTCCGCTCAGGTCCCCCCGACCCGAATTGCCTAAAAATTTTCCTGGCCATGAAATACGACCTAAGGAACCATAGTTACTGCCCCTCCATGACCGTTCCTCGTTGTTTTGCCTTCTTCGGCCAAAAAACTAGAATTCTGCGCTATTCCTATATTTTCGTGTGCTATAGCCCACGCATTCCCAGTGGGCAGAGCCCCCAAATTCGGAAAGCCTAAAATTTTTCCGGGTCATCAAGTATGACCTATGGAACCATAGTAACCGCCCCTCCATGACCGTTCCAAGTAATTTTACGTTTTACGGCCAAAACACTATAATTCCGCCCGATTCCCATATTTTCATGTGCTATAGCCCACGCCTTTCGAGTGGACCCGGGCCCCCGGAACCGGATCCCCTAAAATGTTTCCGGGCTATCAAATACGACCTAAGGAACCATAGTTACCCCCTCACCATAACCGTTTCTCATTATTTTGCGTTTTACGGCCAAAAAACCAGAATTCCGCCGGATTCCCATATTTTCGCGTGCTATAGCCCACGCCTTCGCAGTGGTCAGGGCTCCCCGGACCCGGATCGATTAAAAATTTTTCGGGCCATCAAATATGACCTAAGGAATAATAGTCACTGCCCCGCCATGGCCGTTCCTCATAGTTTTGCTTTTTACGGCCAAAAAACTAGAATTCTGCCACATTCCCATATTTTCGTGTGCTATAGCCCATGCCTTCCGTGTGGGCTCGAGCCCGCCGGAGCCCCAATAGCCTAAAATATTTCCGGGCCATCATATACGACCTAAGGAACCATAGTCACCGCCCCTTCATGGTCGTTCCTCTTAGATTCGCGCTTTACGGCCAAAAAACTAGAATTCTGCCTGATTCCCATATTTCCGTGTGCTATAGCCCACGCCTTGCTAGTGGTCTCGGGCCCCCGGACCCAGATTGCCTAAATATTTTCCAGGCCATCAAATACGACCTAAGGAACCATATTCACCGTCCTGCCATGACCGTTCCTCATTTTTTAAAGTTTTACGGCCAAAAAACTAGAATTCCGCTCGATTTTCACATTTTCGTGTGCTATAGCCCACGCCTCCTGAGTGGGCTCGGACCGCCCGGACCCAGATCGCCTAAAATTTTCCGGGCCATAAAATACAAACTAAGGAACTATAGTTATCGCCCCACCATGACCTTTCCTCATTGTTTTTGTGTTTTATGGTCAAAAAACTAGAATTTCGCCAGTATAGCCCACTCCTTCCCAGTGGGCAGGGACCCCTGAGCCTGGATAGCCTAAAGTTTTCTGGGCAATCAAATACGACCTAAGGAACCATAGTCACTGCCCCTCCATGGCCGTTCCTAGTTGTTTTGGAATATATGGCCAAAAAATTAGAATTTTGCCTGATTCCCATATTTTCATGTGCTATCCCACGCCTTCCGAGTGGGCCCGGGGCCTCCGGAACCGGATCGCTTAAAATTTTTCCAGGCCATCAAATATGACCTAAGGAACCATAGTCACTGCCCCGCCATGACCGTTCCTCATTATTATGCGTTTTACGGCCAAAGAACTATAATTCCGCGGGATTCCCATATTTTCGAGTGTTATAGCCCACGCCTTCCGATTGGGCCCGGGGACCCCGGAATCGGATCGCCTAAAAATGTTACCGAGCCATCAAATACGACCTAAGAACCATATTCACCGCCCCGCAATGATTGTTCCTCGTTTTCTTTGTTTTACGGCCAAAAAACTAGAATTCCGCCCGATTTTCATATTTTCGTGTGCTATAGCCCACGCCTTCCGAGTGGTCCCGGGCCCACCGACCCTGATCGCCTACAAATTTTTCGGGCCATGAAATATGACCTACGGAACCATAGTTACCACCCCGCCAGGACTGTTCCTCGTTTTTTTCCTTTTACGGCCAAAAAACTAGAATTCCGCCCGATTCCCATATTTTCGTGTCCTATAGCCCACGTATTCCGAGTGGGCAAGGGCCCCCAAACCCGGATAGCCTAAAATTTTTAAGGACCATCAAATACGAGCAAAGGAACCATAGTCACTGAATTGCCATGACCGTTCCTCGTTATTTTATGTTGTACAGCCAAAAAACTAGAATTCCACCAAATTCCCATATTTTCGTGTGATATAGCCCACGCCTTCCGATTGGACCCGGGGCCCCCAACCCCAAATGCCTAAAAATTTTCCGGGCCATGAAATACGACCTTAGGAACCATAGTTAACGCCCCGCCATGACCATTCCTCATTGTTTTGCATTTTAAGGCCAAACAACTAGAATTCCGCCCCATTCCCATATTGTAGTGTGCCATAGCCCAGGCCTTCCCAGTGGGCAGGGCTCCCTGAACCCGGATAGCCTAAAAACATTTCGGGCCATCAAATACGACCTAAGGAACCATAGTCACTGCCCCGCCATGATCGTTTCTCGTTATTTTGCATTTTACGGCCAAAAACCTATATTTCCGCCCGATTCCCATATTTTCGGGTGCTATAGCCCACGCCTTCCGAGTGGGCCCAGGGCCCCCAGAACCGGATCGCCAAAATTTTTTTGAGCCATCAAATACGACCTAAGGAACCATAGTCACCACCCCGCCATGACCGTTCCTAGTTGTTTTGAGTTTTACAGCCAAAGAACTATAATTCCATATTTTCGTGTGCTATAGGCCCACGCCTTCCGAGTGCGCCCGGCCCCCCGACCCTGATTGCCTAAAAAATTTCCAGGCAATGAAATACGACCTAAGGAACCATAGTTACCGCCCCTCCATGACCGTTCCTTATTGTTTTGACTTCTACGGCCAAAAAACTAGAATTCCGCCCGATTCCCATATTTTCGTGTGCCTAGCCCATGCATTCCGAGTGGGCAGGGCCCCCCAAACCCGGATAGCCTAAACTTTTTCCGGGCCATCAAATATGACCTATGGAACCATAGTCACTGCCCCTCCATGACCGTTCCTCGTTATTTTACGTTTTACGGCCAAAACACTATAATTTCGCCCGATTCCCATATTTTCATGTGCTATAGTCCACGCCTTCCGAGTGGGCCCGGGCCCCCCTGAACCGGATCGCCTAAAAATTTTCCGGGCCATCAAATACGACCTAAGGAACCATAGTCACCGCCCCGCCATGACCGTTCCTCATTGTTTTGCGTTTTACGGCCAAAAAACCAGAATTTCGCCCGATTCCCATATTTTCGCGTGCTATAGCCCACGCCTTCGCAGTGGGCAGGGCTCCCCGGACCGGGATCGATTAAAATTTTCCGGTCCATCAAATATGACCTAAGGAACAATAGTCACTGCCCCGCCATGACCGTTCCTTATAGTTTTGCATTTTACGTCCACAAAAATAGAATTTTGCCACATTCCCATATATTCGTGTGCTATAGCCCATGCCTTCCGAGTGGGCTCGGGCCCGCCGGACCCCCAATCGCCTAAAATATTTCCGGGCCATCATATATGACCTAAGTAACCATATTCACCGTCCTGTCATGACCGTTCCTCATTTTTTAGAGTTTTACCGTCAAAAAACTAGAATTCCGCCCAATTTTCATATTTTTTTGTGCTATAGCCCACGCCTTCTGAGTGGGTCCGGGCCGCCCGGACCCCGATAGCCTAAAAGTTTTCTGGGCCATAAAATACAAACTAAGGAACTATATCTATCGCCCCGCCATGATCGTTCCTCATTGTTTTTGCGTTTTACTGTCAAAAAACTAGAATTTCGCCAGATTTCCATATTTTAGTGTGCTATAGCCCACGCCTTCCCAGTGGGCAGGGACCAACGAGCCCGGATAGCCTAAAGTTTTTCCGGGCAATCAAATACGACCTAAGGAACCATAGTCACTGCCCTGCCATGACCGTTCCTGGTTGTTTTGCGTTTTACGGCCAAAAAACTAGAATTTTGCCCAATTCCCATATTTTCGTGTGCTATACCACGCCTTCCGAGTGGGACCGGAGCCCCCGGAACTGGATCGCCTAAATTTTTTCCAGGCCATCAAATACGACCTAAGTAACCATAGCCACTACCCCGCCATGACCGTTCCTCGTTATTATGCGTTTTACGGCCAAAGAACTATAATTCCGCGCAATTCCTATATTTTCGTGTGCTATAGCCCACGCTTTCAGAGTGGGCCCGGGGACCCCGGAACCAGATCGCCTAAATTTTTTTTCCGGGCCATCAAATATGACCTAAGGAACCATAGTCACTGTCCCTCCATGTCTGGTCCTCGTTCTTTTGTGTTTTACGGCCAAAAAATAGAATTCTGCCTGATTTCCATATTTTCGTCTGTTATAGCCCACGCCTTCCGAGTGGGCCCGGGCCCCCCGACCCCGATCGCCTAAAAATTTTACGGACCATGAAATACGACCTAAGGAACCATAGTTACCGCCCCGCCATCACCGTTCCTCTTTGTTTTGCCTTTTACGGCCAAAAAACTAGAATTCCGCACGATTCCCATATTTTCGTGTCCTATAGCCCACGCATTCCGAGTGGGTAGGGCCCCCCAAACCCGGATAACATAAAATTTTTTGAGGCCATAAAACAACCTAATGAACCATAGTCAACGCCTCACCATGACCGTTCCTCGTTATTTTACGTTTTATGGCCAAAAAACTAGAATTCTACCCGATTCCTATATTTTTGTGAGCTATAGCCCACGCCTTCCGAGTGGTCCCAAGGGCCCCCGACCCTGATCGCCTAAATATTTTCCGGGCCATGAAATACGACTTAATAAACCATAGTTAACGCCCCACCATAAATGTTCCTCATGTTTTTGTATTTTACGACCAACCAACTAGAATTCCGCCACATTCCCATATTTTAGTGTGCTATAGCCCAGGCCATCCAGTGGGCAGGGCCCCTGGACCCGGATAGCCTAAATTTTTTCCGGGCCATCAAATATGACCTAAGGAACCATAGTCACAGCCCCGCCATATTCGTTCCTCGTTATTTTGCGTTTTAAGGCCAAAAACCTATAATTCCGCCCGATTCTCATATTTTTGTGTGCTATAGCTCACACCTTCTGAGTCTTCCCGAGGCCCCCGGCACCGGATCGCCTAAAATATTTCCGAGCGATCAAATACGACCTAAGGACCCATAGTCACCGCCCCGTCATGACCGTTCCTCGTTGTTTTGCATTTTACGGACAAAGAACTATAATTTCGCGCGATTCCCGTATTTTCGTGTGCTGTAGCCCACGCCTTCCCAGTGGGCAGGGCCCCACTGACCCGGATCGCCTAAAAAATTTTCGAGCCATCAAATACGACCTAAGGAACCATAATCACTGCCCCACCATGACCGTTCCTTATTATTTTGCATTTTATAGTCAAAAAACAAGAATTCTGCCAGATTCCCATATTTTCGTGTGCTATAGCCCACTCCTTCCAAGTGGGCCTGGGCCCCTCGACCCCGATTACCTAAAAATTTTCCAGGCAATGAAATACGACCTAAGGAATCATAGTTACCGCCCCTCCATGATCGTTCCTCGTTGTTTTGCCTTTTACGGCCAAACAACTAGAATTTCGCCCGATTCCCATATTTTCGTGTGCTATAGCCCACGCATTCCGAGTGGGCAGGGCCCCCACAAACTCGGATAGCCTAAAATTTTGTGGGCCATCATATAAGACCTATGGAACCATAGTCACCGCCCTTCCGCCCTTCCGAGTGGACCCGAGGCCCCCGACCCCGATCACCTAAAAATTTTCCGGACAATAAAATACGACCTAAAGAACCATAGTTAACGCCCCGCCATGACCGTTCCTCATTGTTTTGCATTTTACGGCCAAACAACTAGATTTTCGCCCCATTCCCATATTTTAGTGTGCTATAGCCCAGTCCTTCCCAGTGGGCAGGTCCCCCTGAACCCGGATAGCCTAAAAATTTTCTGGGCCATCAAATACGACCTAAGGAACCATAGTCACTGCCCCGCCACGATCGTTATTCATTATTTTGCATTTTACGGCAAAAAACTTATAATTCCGCCCGATTCCCATATTTTCGTGTGCTATAGCCCACGCCTTCCGAGTGGGCCCGGCCCACCGGAACCGGATCGCCTAAAAATTTTCGGGCTATCAAATACGACCTAAGGAACCTTAATCACCTCCCTGCCATAACCGTTCCTCATTGTTTTGCGTTTGATGGCGAAAAACCCAGAATTCCGCCCGATTCCCATATTTTCACGTGCTATAGCCCACGCCTTCCTAGTGGGCAGGGCTCCCCGGTCCCGGATCGACTAAAATTTTTCTAGGCCATCAAATATGACCGAAGGAAGAATAGTTACTGCCCCGCCATGACCGTTCCTCATAGTTTTGTGTTTTACAGCCAAAAAACTAGAATTTCGCCACATTCCCATATTTTTGTGTGCTATAGCCCATGCCTTCCGAGTGGGCTCGAGCCTGCCGGACCCCCAATCACCTAAAATATTTTCGGGCCATCATATACGACCTAAGGAACCATAGTCACCGCCCTGCAATGACCGTTCCTCTTAGATTTGCGCATTACGGCCAAAATACTAGAATTCTGCCCGATTCCCAAATTTTCGTGTCCTATAGCCCACGCATTCCGAGTGGGCAGGCCCCCCAAACCCGGATAGCCTAAAATTTTTCAGGTCCATCAAATACGACCTAAGGAAATATAGTCACTGCCCTTCCATGATCGTTCCTCGTTATTTTACGTTTTACGGCCAAAAAACTAGAATTCCGCCCGATTCCCATATTTTCGTATACTATAGCCCACGCCTACCAAGTGGACCCGGGGCCGACGACCCCGATCGCATAAAACTTTTTCGATCCATGCAATACGACCTAAGGAACCATAGTTAATGCCCTGCCATGACCGTTCCTCATTTGTTTGCATTTTATGGCCAAACAACTTGAATTCCGCCCCATTCCCATATTTTAGTGTGCTATAGCACAGGCCTTTCTAGTGGGCAGGGCCCTCTGGACCCAAATAGCCTAAAATTTTTTCGGGCAATCCAATATGACCAAAGGAACCATAGTGACCACCCCGCCATGATCGTTCCACGTTATTTTGCATTTTACGGCCAAAAACATATATTTTTCCGGGCCATCAAATACGACCTAAGGAACCATAGTCATTGCCCCGCCATGACCATTCCTCGTTGTTATGCCTTTTACGGCCAAAGAACAATATTTTCGCGCTATTCCCATATTTTTGTGTGCTATAGTCCACGCCTTCCCAGTGGGCAAGGACCCCGGACCGGATCACCTAAAATTTTTTCGAACCATCAAATACGACCTAAGGAATTATAGTCACTGCCCCGCCATGATCGTTCCTCATTTGTTTGCATTTTACAGTCAAAAAACTAGAATTCCGCCCGATTTCCATATTTTCGTGTGCTATAGCCCACGCCTTCCGAGTGGGCCCGGGCCCCCGACCCCGATTGCCTAAAACTTTTCCTGGCCATGAAATACGACCTAAGGAACAATAGTTACTGCCTCACCATGACCGTTCCTCGTTGTTTTGACTTTACGGCCAAAAAACTAGAATTCTACCCGATTCCCATATTTTCGTGTGCTATAGCCCACGCATTCCGAGTGGGCAGGGCCCCCCAAACTCGGATAGCCTAAAAATTTTTCGGGCCATCAAATATGACCTATGGAACCATATTCACCGCCCCTCCATGACCGTTACTCGTTATTTTACGTTTTACGGCCAAAAAACTATAATTCCGCCCGATTCTCATATTTTCGCGTGCTATAGCACACGCCTTCCCAGTGGGCAAGGCTCCTCGGACACGGATCGACTAAAATTTTTCTGGTCGATCAAATATGACCTAAGGAACAATAGTCACTGCCCCTCCATGACCTTTCCTCATAGTTTTACGTTTTACGGCCAAACAACTAGAATTACGCCACATTCCCATATTTTCGTGTGCTATAGCCCATGCCTTCCGAGTGGGCTTGGGCCCGCCGGACCCCCAATCGCCTAAAATATTTTTGGGCCATCATATACAACCTAAGGAACCATAATCACCACCCTGCCATGACCGTTCCTCTTAGATTTGCGCTTTACGGCCAAAAAACTAGAATTCTGCCCGATTACCATATTTCCGTGTGCTATTGCCCACACCTTGCGAGTGGTCTCGGGCCCCCAGGACCCGGATTTCCTAAAGTTTTTCCAGGCCATCAAATATGACCTAAGGAACCATAGTCACCATCCCGCCATGACCGTTCCTCATTTTTAGCGTTTTACGCCCAAAAAACTAGAATTCCCCCTGATTTTCATATTTTCGTGTGCTATAGCACACGCCTTCTGAGTGGGCCCGGGCCCCCGGACCCTAATCGACTAAAATTTTTCCGGGCCATAAAATACAAACTTAGGAACCACAGTTATCGCCTCTCCATGACCGTTCCTCATTATTTTTGCGTTTTGTGGCAAAAAAACTAGAATGTCGCCAGATTCCCATATTTTAGTGTGCTATATCACACGCCTTCCCAGTGGGCAGGCCCCCCCGAGCCCGGATAGCCTAACATTTTTCCGGCCCATCAAATACGACTTAAGGAAGCATAGTCACTGCCCCGCCATGACCGTTCCTCATTGTTTTGTGTTTTACGGCCAAAAAATTAGAATTTTGCCTGATTCCCATATTTTCGTGTGCATAGCCCACGCCTTCTGAAAGGGCCCGGTGCCCCCAAAACCGGATCGCCTAAAATTTTTCTAGGCCATTAAATACGACCTACGGAACCATAGTCACCGCCCCGTCATGACCGGAATGCTATAGCCCATGCATTCCGAGTGGACAGGGCCCCCCAAACCCGGATAGCCTAAAAAGTTTTCGGGCCATCAAATATGACCTATGGAACCATAATCACCTCCCCGCCATGTTCGTTCCTCGTTATTTTACGTTTTACGGCCAAAAAACTATAATTCCGCCCGATTCCCGTATTTTCGTGTGCTATCCACGCCTTCCCAATGGGCAAGGCTCCCCGGACCTGGATCGACTAAAATTTTTTTGGGCCATCAAATATGACCTAAGGAACAATAGTAACTACCCCGCCATGACCGTTCCTCATAGTTTTGCGTTTTACGGCAAAAAACTAGAATTTCGCCACATTCCCATATTTTCGTGTGCTATCACCCATGCCTTCCGAGTAGGCTCGGGTCCGCCGGAACCCCGATCGCCTAAAAAGGTTTCGGGCCATCATATAGGACCTAAGGAACCATAGTCATCGCCCCGCCATGACCGTTCGTCTTAGATTTGTGCCTTACGGCCAAAAAACTTGAAATTTGCCTGATTCCCATATTTCCGTGTGCTATAGCCCACGCCTTGCGAGTGGTCTCGGCCCCCCGGACCCGGATTGCCTAAAAGTTTTCTAGGCCATCAAATACGACCTAAGGAACCATAGTCACCATCCTGCCATGACTGTTCCTCATATTTTAGCGTTTTGCGGCCAAAAAACTAGAATTCCGCCCAATTTTCATATTTTCGTTTACTATAGCCCACGCCTTCTGAGTGGGCCCAGGCCCCCCGGACCCTGATCGCCTAAAAAATTTCTGGGCCATAAAATATGAACTAAGGAACCATAGTTATCGCCCCGCCATGACCGTTCCTCATTGTTTTTGCATTTTGTGGCCTAAAAACTAGAATTTCGCCAGATTCCCATATTTTAGTGTGCTATAGCCCACGCCTTCCTAGTGGGCAGGGCCCCACGAGCCCGGATAGCCTAAAAGTTTTCCGGGCCATCAAATACGACTTAAGGAATCATAGTTATCGCCCTGCCAGGACTGTTCCTCGTTGTTTTGTGTTTTACAGCCAAAAAACTATAATTTTGCCTGAATCCCATATTTTCGTGTGCTATAACCCATGCCTTCCGAGTGGGCCCGGGGCCCCCGGAACCGGATCGCCAAAAATTTTTCCACGCCATCAAATACGACCTAAGAAACCATATTCACCGCCATGACCGTTCCTCGTTATTATGCGTTTTACGGCCAAAGAACTATAATTCCGCGCGATTCCCATATTTTCGTGTGCTATAGCCCACGCCTTCCGAGTGGGCCCGGGCCCTCGACCCCGATTGCCTAAAAATTTTCCGGGCCATGAAATACGATCTAAGGAACCATAGTTAGCACCTCGCCATAACTGTTCCTCGTTGTTTTGCCTTTTACGGCCAAAAAACTAGAATTCCTCACGATTCCCATATTTTCATGTGCTATAGCCCACACATTCCGAGTGGGCAGGGCCCCCCAAACCCGGATAGCCTAAAATTTTTTAGGGCCATCAAATACGACCTAAGGAACCATAGTCACCGCCCCACCATGACCGTTCCTCGTTGTTTTGCTTTTTACGGCCAAAGAACTATAATTCCGCGCGATTCCCATATTTTTGTGTGCTATAGCCCACACCTTCCCATTGGGTAGGGCCCCCCGGACCCGGATCGCCTAAAATTTTTTCGATCCATCAAATACGACCTAAGGAGCCATAGTCACCACCCTGCCAGAACCTTGCCTTATTTGTTTGTATTTTACAGAAAAAAAACTAGAATTCTGCCCGAGTCCCATATTTTCGTATGCTATAGCCCACGCCTTCCGAGTAGCCCGGGCCCCCCGACCCCGATTGCCTAAAAATTTTCCAGGCCCTGAAATATGACCTAAGGAACCATAGTTACCACCCCTCCTTGACCGTTGCTCATTATTTTGCCTTTTAGGGCCAAAAAACTAGAATTCCGCCCGATTCCCATATTTTCGTATGCTATAGCCCACGCATTCCGAGTGGGCAGGGCCCCCCAAACTCGGATAGCCTAAAATTTTTCCGCGCCATCAAATACGACCTATGGAACCATAGTAACCACCCCTCCATGACCGTTCCTCATTATTTTACGTTTTACGACAAAAAAACTATAATTCCGCCCGATTCCCATATTTTCGTGTACTATAGCCCACGCCTTTCGAGTGGGTCCGGGCCCTCAGGAATCGAATCCCCTAAAAAAATTTTGGGCCATCAAATACGACCTAAGGAACCATAGTCAACACCCCGCCATTACCGTTCCTCATTGTTTTGCGTTTTACGGCCAAAAAAACAAAATTCTGCCCGATTCCCATATTTTCGAGTGCTATAGCACATGCCTTCCTAATGGACAGGGATCCCCGGACCCGGATCGACTAAACTTTTTCCGGGCCATCAAATATGACCTAAGGAATAATATTCACTGCCCTTCCATGACCGTTCCTCATAGTTTTGTATTTTACGGCCAAAACACTAGAATTCCATCACATTCCCACATTTTCGTGTGCTATACCCACGCCTTCAGAGTGGGCTCGGGCCCCCCGGACCCCCAATCGCCTAAAATATTTTCGGGCCATCATATACGACCTAAGGAACCATAGTCACCTCCCCGCCATGAAGGTTCCTCTTAGATTTGCGCTTTACGGTCAAAAAACTAGAATTCTAGCTGATTCCCATATTTCCGTGTGCTATAGCCCACGCCTTGCGAGTGGTCTCGGCCCCCCCGGACCCGGATTGCCTAAAATTTTTCCATGCCATCAAATACAACCTAAGGGACCATAGTCACCGTCCCACAATGACCATTCCTCATTTTATAGCGTGTTACGGCCAAAAACTAGATTTCCACCCGATTCCCATATTTTCGTGTGCTATAGCCCACGCCTTTTGAGTGGGCCAGGGCCCCCGGACCCCGATCGCCTAAATATTTTCCGTGCCATAAAATACGAACTAAGGAACCATAGTTATCGCCCCTCCATTACCGTTCCTCATTGTTTTTGTGTTTTACAGCCAAAAAACTAGAATTTCGCCAGATTCCCATATTTTAGTGTGCTATAGCCCACGCCTTCCCAGTGGGCAGGGCCCCCGAGCCCGGTTAGCCTAAATGTTTTTCGGGCTATCAAATATGACCTAAGGAACCATAGTCACTGCCCCTCCATGACCGTTCCTCATTGTTTTCCGTATTACGGCCAAAAAATTAGAATTTTGCACGATTCCCATATTTTCTTGTGCTATAGCCCATGCGTTCCGAGTGGGCCCGGGGCCCCCGGAACTGGATCGCCTAAAATTTTTTTTGGGCCATTAAATACGACCTAAGGAACCATAGCCACCGCCCTGCCATGACTGTTCATCATTTATTTTGCATTTTACTTCCAAAAAACTAGAATTCCGCGCAATTCCCATATTTTCGTGTGCTATAGCCCACGCCTTCCGAGTGGGCCCGGGCCCCCCGATCCCGATTGCCTAAAAATATTTTGGGCCATGAAATATGACCTAAGGAACCATAGTTACTGCCCTGCCATAACCGTTCCTCGTTGTTTGGTCTTTTACGGTGAACAAATTAGAATTCCGCCCGATTCCCATATTTTCGTGTCCTATAGCCCACGCATTCCGAGTGGGCAGCGCCCCCCAAACCCGGAGAGCTTAACATTTTTCAGGGCCATCAAATACGACCTAAGGAACCATAGTCACCACCCGGCCATGACCGTTTCTCGTTATTTTGCATTTTACGGCCAAAAAACTAGAATTCTGCCCGATTTCCGTATTTTCGTGTATAGCTCACGCCTTCCGAGTGGACCCAGGGCCCCCGACCCCGATCGCCTAAAAATTTTTCGGGCCATGAAATACGACTTAAGGAACCATAGTTAACGCCCCTCCACGTCCGTTCCTCATATTTTTGCGTTTTACGGCCAAAAATCCAGAATTCCGCCCGATTCCCGTATTTTCGTGTGCTATAGCCCCAGCCTTTCGAGTGGGCTCGGGCACCTCGGACCCCCAATGGCCTAAAATATTTTCGGGCTATTATATACGACCTTAGGAACCATAGTCACCGCCCGCCATGACCGTTCCTCTTAGATTTGTGCTTTACGGCCAAAAAACATGAATTTTGCCCGATTCCCATATTTCCGTGTGCAATAGCCCACGCCTTGCGAGGGGTCTCGGCCCCCCGGACCCGGATTCCCTAAAAATTTTCTAGGCCATAAAATATGACCTAAGGAACCATAGTGACCATCCCGCCATGACCCTTCCTCATGTTTTAGCATTTTACAACCAAAAAACTAGAATTCCGCCCGATTCTCATATTTTCGTGTGCTATAGCCCACGCCTTCTGAATGGGCCCAAGCCCCCCGGACCCCGATCGCCTAAAATTTTTCCGGGTCATAAAATACGACCTAAGGAACCATAGGTATCGCCCCGCCATGACCGTTCCTCGCTGTTTTTCATTGTACGGGCAAAAAACTAGAATTCCACCTGATTCCCATATATTCGTGTGCTATAGCCCATGCCTTCCGAGTGGGCCCGAGGCCCCCGGAACCGGATTGCCTAAAATTTTTCCGGCCCTCATATACGACCTAAGGTACCATAGTCAATGCCCTACTATGACCGTTCCTCAGGTTTTTGCGTTTTACGGCCAAAAAACAAGAATTCCGCCAAATTCCCATATTTTTGTGTGCTACGCCTTCCCAGTGGGCAAGGCCCCGGGACCCGAATCGCCTAAAATTTTTTCGGGGCATCAAACACGACCTAAGGAACCATAGTCACTGCTCCACCCTGACTGTTCTCGTACTTTTTGCGTTTTACGATAAAATAAATAGAATTTTGCCCGATTCCTATATTTTTCGTGTACTATAGCCCACACCTTCCGAGTGGGCCCGGGACCCCTGGAACCGGATCGGCTAAATTTTTTCGGCCATCAAATATGACCTAAGGTACCACAATCACTGCCACGCCATGACCGTTCCTCATTCTTTTGCGTTTTACGGCCAAAAACCTATAATTCTACCCGATTCCCTTATTTTTGTGTGCTATATAGCCCGCGCCTTCCGAGTGGGCCCGGGGGCCCCGGAACCGGATCGCCTAAAATTTTTGCGGGCCATCAAATACGACCTAAGGAACAATAGTCACCGCCCTGCCATGACCGTTCCTCGTTGTTTTGCTTTTTACGGCCAAAGAACTATAATTCCACGCGATTCCCATATTTTCGTGTGCTATAGACTACGCCTTCCCAGTGAGCAGGTTCTCCCGGACCCGGATCGCCTAAAAATTTTTTGAGCCTTCAAATACGACCTAAGGAACCATAGTTACCGCCCGGCCATGACCGTTCCTCGTTATTTTATGTTTTACGGTAAAAAAAACTATAATTCCACCCGATTCCCATATTTTCGTGTGCTATAGCCCACACCTTCCGAGTGGGCACGGGCCCCCTGGAACCGGATCACCTAAAAATTTTCCAGGCCATCAAATAAGACCTAAGGAACCATAGTCACCGCCCCGCCATGACCGTTCCTCGTTGTTTTGCGTTTTACGGCCAAAAAACTAGAATTCCGCCCGATTCCCATATTTTCGCGTGCTATAGCCCACGCTTTCCTAGTGGGCAAGGTTCCCCGGACTCGGATCGACTAAAATTTTTCTGGGCCATCAAATATGACCTAAGGAACAATAGTCACTACCCCGCTATGATGGTTCCTCATAGTTTTGCGTTTTACGTCCAAAAAACTAGAATTCCGCCATATTCCCATATTTTTGTGTGCTATAGCCCATGCCTTCCGAGTGGGCTCGCTCCCGCCGGACCCCCAATCGCCTAAAATATTTTCGGGCCATCATATACGACCTAAGGAACTATAGTCACAGCCCCGCCATGACCGTTCCTCTTAGATTTGCGCTTTACGGCCAAAAAACTAGAATTCTGCCCGATTCCCATATTTCTGTGTGCAATAGCCGACGCCTTGCAAGTGGTCTCGGGCCCCCGAACCCGGATTGCCTAAAAATTTTCCAGGCCATCAAATACGACCTAAGGAACCATAGTCACCGTCCTGCCATGACTGTTCCTCATTGTTTAGCATTTTACGGCAAAAATACTAGAATTCCGCCCGATTCCCATATTTTCGTATGCTATAGCCCACGCCTTTTGAGTGGGCTCAAGCCCCCCGGACCCTGATCACCTAAAAACTTTTCGGGCCATAAAATACGAACAAAGGAACCATAGTTATCTCCCCTCTATGACTGTTCCTCATTGTTTTTGCGTTTTACGTCCAATAACCTAGAATTTCGCCAGATTCCCATATTTTCGTGTGCTATAGCCCACGCATTCCAAGTGGGCCCGAGCCCCCCGACCCCGATTGCCTAAAACTTTTCCAGGCCAAGAAATATGACATAAGAAACCATATTCACTGCCCCGCCATGACCGTTCCTCGTTGTTTTGCGTTTTATGACCAAAAACTAGAATTTCGCGTGATTCTCATATTTTCGTGTGCTATATCCCACGCCTTCCGAGTAGGCCTGGGGCCCCCCCAACCGGATCGTGTAAAATTTTTCCAGGCCATAAAATACGACCTAAGGAACCATAGTCACTGCTCCGCCATGATCGTTCCTCGTTATTATGCGTTTTACGGCCAAAGAACTAGAATTCCGCGTGATTCCCATATTTTCGTGTGCTATAGCCTACGCCTTCCGAGTAAGCCCGGGGACCCCGAAATCGGATCGCCTAAAAGTTTTTTCGGGCAATCAAATACGACCTAAGGAACCATAGTTACCGCCTCGCCATGACCATTCCTCGTTGTTTTGCCTTTTACGGCCAAAAAACTAGAATTCCGCCGATTCCCATATTTTCGTGTGCTATAGCCTACGCATTCTGAGTGGGCAGGGGCCCCCAAACCCGGATAGAATTCCGAGTGACCTAAGGAACCATAGTCACCGCCTCACCATAACCGTTCCTCGTTGTTTTGCGTTTTACGACCAAAGAACTATAATTCCGCGCGATTCCCATATTTTCGTGTGCTATAGCCCACGCCTTCCTAGTGTGCAGGCACCCCTAGACCCGGATCACCTAAAAAAATTTCGATCCATCAAATATGACCTAAGGAGCCATAGTCACCACCCCACCATGACCGTTCCTCATTTGTTTGCATTTTACAATCAAAAAACTAGAATTCCGTCTGATTCCCATATTTTCGTGTGCTATAGCCCACGCCTTCCAAGTGGCCCGGGCCCCCCAACCCCGATTGCCTAAGAATTTTCCAGGCCCTGAAAAATGACCTAAGGAACTATACTTACCACCCCGCCATGACTGTTCCTCGTTATTTTACGTTTTACGGCAAAAAAACTATAATTCCGCACGATTCCCATATTTTCATGTGCTATAGCCCACGCCTTCCGAGTGGACCCGGCTCCTCGGAACCGGATCTCCTAAAAATTTTATGGGCCATCAAATACGACCTAATGAACCATAGTCATCGCCCCGCCATGACCGTTCCTCATTGTTTTTTGCGTTTTACGGCCAAAAAACCAGAATTTCTCCCGATTCCCATATCTTCGAGTGTTATAGCCCACGCCTTCCCAGTGGGCAGGGCTCCCCGGACCCAGATCGACTAAAATTTTCCGGGCAATCAAATACGACCTTAGTAACAATAGTCACTTCCCCTCCATGACCGTTCCTGATAGTTTTGCATTTTACGGCCAAAAAACTCGAATTCTGCCACATTCCCATATTTTCGTGTGCTATAGCCCACGCCTACCGAGTGGGCTCGGGCCCCCCGGAACCCCAATCGCCTAAAATATTTCCGGGCCATCATATACGACCTAAGGAACCATAGTCAACCGCCCCTCCATGACCGTTCCTCTTAGATTTGCGCTTTACGGCCAAAAAACTAGAATTCTGCCCGATTCCTATACTTTCGTGTGCTATAGTCCACGCCATACGAGTGGTCTCGGACCCCTCGGACCCGGATCACCTAAAAATTTCCGGACCATCAAATATGACCTAAGGATCCATAGTCACCGCCCTTCCATGACCGTTCCTCGTTTTATTTGGGTTTGACGGCCAAAAAACTTGAATTCCACCCGATTCCCATATTTTCGTGTGCTAGCCCACGCCTTCTGTGTGGGCCTGGCCCCCCGGACTCTGATCGCCTAAAAATTTTTTGTGCCATAAAATACGAACTAAGGAACCATAGTTATCACCCCGCCATTACCGTTCCTCATTGTTTTTGTGTTTTACGGCCAAAAAATTAGAATTTCGCTAGATTCCCATATTTTAGTGTATTACCCCTTCCCAGTGGGAAGGGCCCCCCGAGCCCGGATAGCCTAAAATTTTTTCGGGCCATCAAATACGACCTAAGGAACCATAGTCACTTCCCCGCCATGACCGTTCCTTATAATTGTGCGTTTTACAATCAAATAACAAGAATTCTGCCACATTCCCATATTTTCGTGTGTTATAGCCCATGCCTTTCGAGTGGGCTCGGACCCCCGGGACCCCCAATCGCCAAAAATATTTACGGGAGATCATATACGAGCTAAGGAACCATAGTCACCGCCCCGCCATCACCGTTCCTCTTTTTTAGCATTTTACGGCTAAAAAACAAGAATTCCGCTTGATTCCCATATTTTCGTGTGCACGCCTCCGAGTGGGCCTTGGTCCCCCGGACCCGGATCACCTAAAAATTTTTCGGGCCATCAAATACAACCTAAGGAACAATAGTCATCGCCCCGCCATGACCGTTCCTCATTATTTTGCGGTTTACGGCCAAAAAACTAGAATTTCGCCTGATTCTAATATTTTCGTGTGCTATAGCCCACGTCTTGCGAGTGGTCTCGGGCCCCCCGGACCCGGATTGCCTAAAATATTTTCGGGCCATCAAACATGACCTAAGGAACCATAGTAACCATCCCGCCATGACCGTTCCTCATTTCTTAGCGTTTTACGACCAAAAAACTAGATTTTCGCCTGATTCCCATATTTTCGTGTGCTATAGCCCACGCCTTCCGAATGGGCCTGGGCCCCCCAAACCCCGATCGCCTAAAAAATTTTCGGGCGGTAAAATACGGCCTAAAGAACTATAGTTATCGCCCTGCCATGACCGTTCCTTATTTTTTTTTACGTTTTACGGCCAAACTACTAGAATTCCACCTTATTCCCATATTTTCGTATGTTATAGCCCACGCCTTCCGAGTGGGCCCGGGGCCCCCGGAACCGGATCGTCTAAAATTTTTCCGGGCCATTAAATATGACCTAAGTACCATAGTCACCGCCCCGCCATGACCGTTCCTCATTGTTTTGCGTTTTACAGCCAAAAAACAAGAATTCCGCCAGATTCCCATATTTTCGTGTGCTATAGCCCACGCCTTCCAAGTAGGCAGGGCTCCCCGGACCCGGATCGCCTAATATTTTTTCGGGCCATCAAACAACACCTAAGGAACCATAGTCACCGCCCCGCCATGAACGTTCCTCGTTATTTTGTGTTTTACAGCCAAAAAACTAGAATTCCGCCTGATTCCCATATTTTTGTGTGCTATAGCCCATGCCTTGCGAGTGGGCCGGGGGCCCCGAACCTGGATCGCCTAAAACTTTTCCGGGCAATCAAATACAACCTAAGGAACTATAGTCACCGTCCCGCCATGACCGTTCCTCATGTGTAGCATTTTACGGCCAAAAAACTAGAATTCCGCCCGATTCCCATATTTTCGTGTGCTATAGCCCACGCCTTGCGAGTGGTCTAGGGCCCCCCAGACCCGGATTGCCTAAATTTTTTCCGGGCCTTCAAATACGACCTAAGGAACCATAGACACCGTCCTGCCATGACCGTTCCTCATCTTTTAGCATTTTACGGCCAAAAAACTAGAATTTTGCCCGATTCCCATATTTTCGTGTGCTATAGCCCACGGCTGCCCAGTGGGCAGGGCCCCGCAGACCCGGATCGCCTAAAAACTTTTCGGGCCATAAAATACAACCTAAGGTATCGCGCCGCCATGACCGTTCCTCATTTGTTTTCGTTTTACGGCCAAACTATGAGAATTCCACATGATTCCCATATTTTCGTAAGCTATAGCCCACGCCTTCCGAGTGGGCCCGCGGCCCCCGGAACCGGATCGCCTAAATTTTTTCCGGGCCTTCAAATATGACCTAAGGAAACATAGTCACCGTCCATCCATGACTGTTCCTCATTGTTTTGCCTTTTACGACCAAAAAACTAGAATTCCGCCCGATTCCCATATTTTCGTGTGCTATAGCCCACGCTTTCCGAGTGGGCAGGGCCCCCCAAACCCGGATAGCCTAAAATTTTTTTGGGCCATCAAATACGACCTAAGGAACCATAGTCACCGCTCTTCTATGACCATTCCTCTTTTATTTGCGTTTTACTCCAATAAAAACATGAATTCCATGAGATTCATATATTTTCGTGTGCTGTAACCCACGCCTTCCAAGTGGGCCGGGGGCCACCCGACCCGAATCGCCTAAAATTTTTTCGGGCCATCAAATACAACCTAAGGTACCATAGTTACCGCCCCGCCATAACCTTTCCTCATTGTTTTACGTTTTACAGAAAAAAAATTATATTTCCGTGCGCTATAGCCCACGCCTTCCTAGTGGATAGGGCACCCTAGACCCGGATAGCCTAATATTTTCTTGGGCCATCAAATACGACCTAAGGAGCCATAGTCACCACCCCACCATGACCGTTCCTCATTTGTTTGCATTTTACAATCAAAAAACTAGAATTCCGCCCGATTCCCATATTTTCGTGTGCTAAAGCCCACACCTTCCAAGTGGGCCCGTCCCCCGGACCCCAATCGCCTAAAATTTTTTCGAGCCATCAAATACGACCTAAGGTACTATAGTCACCACCCCACCATGACCGTTCCTCATGTTTTTGTATTTTTCGGCAAAAACACTAGAATTCCCCCTGATTCCCATATTTTTTATGTGCTATAGACCATTCCTTCCGAGTGGGCCCTGGCTCCCCGGACCCTGATTGCCTAATAATTTTTCGGGCTATCAAATACAACCTAAGGTACCATAGTCACCACCCCTCCATGAACTTTCCTCATTTATTTGCGTTATACAGCAAAAAAACTAGAATTCCGCCCGAATCCCATATTTTTGTGTGTTATAGCCCACGCCTTGTGAGTGGGCCCGGGCCCCCCATACCTGGATAGCCTAAAAAATTTTCGGGACATCAAATACGACCTAATGAACCATAGTCACCTCCCCTCCATGATTGTTCCTTGTTGTTTTGCGTTTTACGGCCAAAAAACTAGAATTCCGCCCGATTCCCATATTTTCGTGTGTGCCCACGCCTTCCGAGTGGTCCCGGACCCCAGACCCCGATCGCCTAAAAAGATTTCTGGGCCATCAAATACGACCTAAGGAACTATAGTCACCGCCCCGCCATGATCGTTCCTTTTATTTTTGCTTTTTACAGCCAATAAACTAGAATTCTGCCTTATTCCCATATTTTCGTGTGCTATATAGCCCACTCCTTCTGAGTGGGCCCAGGCCCCTCGGACCCCGATCGCCTAAAAAATTTTCGGGCCATCGAATACGACCTATGGAACCATAGTCGCCGACCCGACATTACCATTCCTCGTTTTTTGCGTTTTACGGAAAAAATTTAAAATTTCGCCCGATTACCATATTTTCATGTGCCGCCTTCCGAGTGGGCCGGGCCCCTCCGGACCCGGATCACCTGAAACCATAGTCACCGCCTCGCTATGATCGTTCCTTATTTATTTGCGTTTTACGGCCAAGAAACTAGAAGTTTGCTCGATTCCCATATTTTCGTGTGCTATAGCCCATGCCTTCCGTGTGGGTCTGGGCCGCCCGGACCTGGAAAGCCTAATACGACCTAAGGAACCATAGTCATCGCCCCTCCATGACCGTTCCTTGTTGTTATGCATTGTACGGCCAGAAAACTAGAATTTCACCCGATTCGCATATTTTCGTGTGCTATAGCCCACACCTTCCCAATGGGCAGGGCCCCACGGACCCGGATAGCCTAAAATGTTTTCGGGCCATCAAATACGACCTGAGGAACCATAGTCACCGCCCCTCCAAGACCGTTCCTCGTTATGCTTCATTTTATGGTCAAAAAACTATAATTTCGCCCGATTCCCATATTTTCGTGTGCTATAGCCCACGCCTTCCGAGTGGGTCCGGGCTACCTGTACCCTGATCGCCTAGAATTTTTTCGGGCCATCAAATACAACCTAAGGAACCATAGTCACCGCCCCGCCATGACCGTTCCTCTTTTTTTTGCGTTTTACGGCCAAAAAATTAGAATTCCACACGATTTTCATATTTTCGTGTGCTATACGCCTTCCGAGTGGGCCAAGGCCCCCGACCCCGATCGCCTAAAAATTTTCTGGACCATGAAATACGACCTAAAGAACCATAGTTACCACCCCGCCATGAGCGTTCCTTGTTTTTTTGCGTTTTACGGCCATAAATCTTGAATTCCGCCCAATTCCCATATTTTCGTGTGCTATAGCCCATGCCTTTCCAGTGGACATGGCCCCCCGGACACGGATAGCCTAAAAGGTTTTCGTACCATTAAATACGACCTGAGGTACCATAGTCACTGCCCTGCTAAGACCGTTCCTCGTTATGTTTCGTTTAATGGTAAAAAAACTATAATTCCGCCCGATTCCTATATTTTCGTGTGCTATATCCCACGCCTTTCGAGTGCTATAGCCCACGCCTAAAAAATTTTCGGGCCATCACATACGACCTAATGAACCATAGTCACCACCCCGCGATGAACTTTCCTCGTTTTTTGCATTTTACGACCTAAAAACTAGAATTTTGCCCGATTCCCATATTTTCGTGTGCTATTGCCCACGCCTTCCGAGCGGGTCCGGGCTACCCATACCCTGATCGCCTAGAATTTTTTCAGGCCATCAAATACAACCTAAGGAACCATAGTCACTGCGCTGCCATGACCTTGCCTCTTTTGTTTTGCGTTTTACGGCAAAAAAACTAAAATTCCACACGATTTCCATATTTTTGTGTGCTAAATGCCTTCCGAGTGGGCCCGGTCCCCCGACCCCGATCGCCTAAAAATTTTCTAGACCATGAAATACGACCTAAAGAACCATAGATACGGCCCCTCCATGACCGTTTCTCGTTTTTTGCGTTTTACGGCCATAAATCTTGAATTTCGCCCAATTCTCATATTTTCGTGTGATATAGCCCATGCCTTCCCAGTGGGCAGGCCCCCCAGGACCTGGATAGCCTAAAATGTTTTCAAGCCATCAAATATGACCTGAGGTACCATAGTCACCGCCCCGCCAAGACCGTTCCTCGTTATGTTTCATTTTATGGTCAAAAAACAATAATTCCGCCCGATTCCCATATTTTCATGTGCTATAGCCCACGCCTTCCGAGTGCTATAGCCCACGCCTAAAAATTTTTCGGGCCATCACATACGACCTAAGGAACCATAGTCACCGCCCCACCCTGACCTTTCCTCGTTTTTTGTGTTTTACGACCTATAAACTAGAATTCCGCCTGATTCCCATATTTTCGTGTGCTATTGCCCATGCTTTCCGAGTGGGCCCGGGGGCCCCGGACCCCATTCGCCTAAAAATTTTTCGGGCCATCAAATATGACCTAAGGAACCATAGTCACCGCCCCACCATGACCGCTCCTCATGTTTTTGTTTTTTTCGGCAAAAAAATAGAATTCTGCCCGATTCCCATATTTTTTGTGTGTTATAGACCATCCCTTCCGAGTGGGCCATAGCCCCCCGAACCCTAATCACCTAAAATTTTTACGGGCTATCAAATACAACCTAAGGTACCATAGTCAAGGCCCCACCATGACCGTTCCTCATTTATTTGCGTTTTACGGCAAAATAACTAGAATTCCGCCCTATTCCCATATTTTCGTGTGCTATAGCCCACGCCTTCCGAGTGGGCTCGGGCCCCCAGTAACCGGATAGCCAAAAATATTTTTGGGCCATTAAATACGACCTAATGAACCATAGTCACCACCCCGCCATGACCTTTCCTTATTGTTTGCATTTTACAACCATAAAACTAGAATTTTGCCCGATTCCCATATTTTCGTGTGTGCCCACGCCTTCCGAGTGGTCCAGGGCCCCCAGACCCCGATGGCCTAAAATTTTTTCTGGGCCATCAAATACGACCTAAGGAACCACAGTCACCGCCCCGCCATGACCGTTCCTTTTATTTTTTCTTTTTACGGCCAATAAACTAGAATTCTGCCTTATTCCCATATTTTCGTGTGCTATAGCCCACTCTTTCTAAGTGGGCCCAGGCCCCTCGGACCCTGATCGCCTAAAAAAATTTCGATCCATCAAATACGACCTATGGAACCATAGTCACCGACCAGAAATGACCGTTCCTCATTTTTTTACGTTTTACAGCAAAAAATTTAAAATTCTGCGTGATTGCCATATTTTCATGTGCCGCCTTTCGAGTGGGCCGGGCCCCTCCGGACTCGGATCGCCTTAAATTTTTATAGGCCATCTAATACGACCTAAGGAACCATAGTCACTGCCCCGCTATGACCGTTACTTGTTTTTTTTGCATTTTACGGCCAAGAATCTAGAATTTTACTCGATTCCCATATTTTCGTGTGCTATAGCCCTTGCCTTCAGAGGGGGCCCGGGCCGTCCGGACCAGGATAGCCTATCCGGGCCATCCATTATGACATAAGGAACCATAGTCACCTCCCCTCCATGACCGTTCCCCGTTGTTTTGCATTGTATAGCCAAAAAACTAGAATTTCGCCTGATTCCCATATTTTTGTGTGCTATAGCCCACGCCTTCCCAGTGGGCAGGGCCCCCCGGACCCGCATAGCCTAAAATGCTTCCGGGCTATCAAATACGACCTAAGGAACCAGAGTCACCGCCCCGCCAAGACCGTTCCTCATTATGTTGCGTTTTACGGCCAAATAACTAGAATTCCGCCCGATTCCCATATTTTCGTGTGTTATAGCCACGCCTTCCGAGTGGGCCCGGGCCCCCAGACCCCTATCGCCTAAAAATTTTCTAGGCCATCAAATATGACCTAAGGAAACATACTCACCGTCCAGCCATGACTGTTCCTCATTGTTTTGCCTTTTACGACCAAAAAACTAGAATTCCGCCCGATTCCCATATTTTCGTGTGCTATATCCCACGCCTTCCGAGTGGGCAGGGCCCCCCAAACCCGGATAGCCAAAAATTTTTCAAGCCATCAAATACGACCTAAGGAACTATAATCATTGCTCTGCTATGACCATTCCTCTTTTATTTGCATTTTACGGCAAAAAAACATGAATTCCGCGAGATTCATATATTTTCGTGTGCTATAACCCACGCCTTCCGAGTGGGCCGGGGGCCCCCCGACCCGGATCGCCTAAAAAATTTTCGGGCCATCAAATACAACCTAAGCTACCATAGTTACCGCCCCACCATAACCTTTCCTCATTATTTTACGTTTTACGGTAAAAAAATTATAATTCTGCCCGGTTCCCATATTTTCGTGTGCTATAGCCCACGCCTTCCTAGTGGGCAGGGCCCCCTAGACCCGGATAGCCTAATATTTTCCTGGGCCATCAAATACGACCTAAGGAACCATAGTCACCTCCCCTCCATGATCGTTCCTTGTTGTTTTGCATTTTACGGCCAAAAAACTAGAATTCCGCCCGATTCCCATATTTTCGTGTGCTAAAGCCCACGCCTTCCAAGTGGGCCCGGGCCCCCGGACCCCAATCGCCTAAAAATTTTCCGGGCCATCAAATATGACCTAAGGTATTATAGTCACCGCCCCACCATGACCGTTCCTCATGTTTTTGTATTTTCCGGCAAAAATACTAGAAATCCCCCCGATTCCCATATTTTTTGTGTGCTATAGACCATTCCTTCCGAGTGGTCCCTGGTTCCCCGGACCCTGATTGCCTAAAAATTTTCTGGGCTATCAAATACAACCTAAGGTACCATAGTCACCACCCCGCCATGACCATTCCTCATTTATTTGCGTTATACAGCAAAAAAACTAGAATTCCGCCTGAATCCCATATTTTCGTTTGCTATAGCCCACGCCTTGCGAGTGGGGCCGGGCCCCCCGTACCTGGATAGCCTAAAAAAATTTTGGACCATCAAATACGACCTAATGAACCATAGTCACCACGCCGCCATGACCTTTCCTCATTTTTTGCGTTTTACGACCATAAAACTAGAATTCCGCCCGATTCCCATATTTTCGTGTGTGCCCACGCCTTCCGAGTGGTCCCGAACCCCAGACCCCGATCGCCTAAAAAGATTTCTGGGCCATCAAATACGACCTAAGGTACCACAGTCACCGCCCCACCATGACTGTTCCTTTTATTTTTGCTTTTTACAGCCAATAAACTAGAATTCTGCCTTATTCCCATATTTTCGTGTGCTATAGCCCACTCTTTCTAAGTGGGCCCAGGCCCCTCGGACCCCGATCGCCTAAAAATTTTTGGTCCATCAAATACGACCTATGGAACCATAGTCACCGACCAGAAATGACCGTTCCTCATTTTTTTACGTTTTACGGCAAAAAATTTAAAATTCCGCCCAATTACCATATTTTCATGTGCCGCCTTTCGAGTGGGTCGGGCCCCTCCGGACCCGGATCGCCTTAAATTTTTATAGGCCATCTAATACGACCTAAGTAACCATAGTCACTGCCCCGCTATGACCGTTACTTGTTTTTTTTGCATTTTACGGCCAAGAAACTAGAATTTTGCTCGATTCCCATATTTTCGTGTGCTATAGCCCTTGCCTTCCGAGGGGGCCCGGGCCTCCCGGACCCGGATAGCCTAAAATTTTTTTGGGCCGTCCAATACGACCTAAGGAACCATATTCACCTCCCCTCCATGACCGTTCCTCGTTGTTTTGTTTTGTACGTCCAAAAAACTAGAATTTCGCCTGATTCCCATATTTTCGTGTGCTATAGCCCACGCCTTCCCAGTGGGCAGGGCCCCCTGGACCCGCATAGCCTAAAATGTTTCCGGGCTATCAAATACGACCTAAGGAACCAGAGGCACCGCCCCGCCAAGACCGTTCCTCGTTATGTTTCGTTTTACGGCCAAAAAACTAGAATTCCGCCCGATTCCCATATTTTCGTGTGTTATAGCCACGCCTTCCGAGTGGGCCCGGGCCCCCAGACCCCTATCGCCTAAAAATTTTCTGGGCCATCAAATATGACCTAAGGAAACATAGTCACCGTCCAGCCATGACTGTTCCTCATTGTTTTGCCTTTTACGACCAAAAAACTAGAATTCCGCCCGATTCCCATATTTTCGTGTGCTATAGCCCACGTCTACCGAGTGGGCAGTGGCCCCCAAAACCGGATAGCCTAAAATTTTTTCGGGCCATCAAATACGACCTAAGGAATCATAATCACCGCTCTGCTATGACCATTCCTCTTTTATTTGCGTTTTATGGCAAAAAAACATGAATTCCGCGAGATTCATATATTTTCATGTGCTATAACCCACGCCTTCCGAGTGGGCCGGGGGCCCCCCCGACCCGGATCGCCTAAAATTTTTTCGGGCCATCAAATACAACCTAAGGTACCATAGTTACTGCCCCGCCATAACCTTTCCTCATTGTTTTACGTTTTACAGTAAAAAAATTATAATTCCGCCCGGTTCCCATATTTTCGTGTGCAATAGCCCACGCCTTCCTAGTGGGCAGGGCCCCCTAGACCCGGATAGCCTAATATTTTCCTGGGCCATCAAATATGACCTAAGGAACCATAGTCACCTCCCCTCTATGATTGTTCCTTGTTGTTTTGCGTTTTACGGCCAAAAAACTAGAATTCCGCCCGATTCCCATATTTTCGTGTGTGCCCACGCCTTCCGAGTGGTCCCGGACCCCAGACCCCGATCGCCTAAAAAGATTTCTGGGCCATCAAATACGACCTAAGGAACTATAGTCACCGCCCCGCCATGATCGTTCCTTTTATTTTTGCTTTTTACAGCCAATAAACTAGAATTCTGCCTTATTCCCATATTTTCGTGTGCTATATAGCCCACTCCTTCTGAGTGGGCCCAGGCCCCTCGGACCCCGATCGCCTAAAAATATTTCGGGCCATCGAATACGACCTATGGAACCATAGTCACCGACCCGACATGACCGTTCCTCGTCTTTTTGCATTTTACGGCAAAAATTTAAAATTCCGCCCGATTACCAAATTTTCATGTGCCGCCTTCCGAGTGGGTCGGGCCCCTCCGGACCCGGATCGCCTTAAATTTTTCGAGGCCATCTAATACGACCTAAAAACCATAGTCACTGCCTCGCTATGATCGTTCCTTGTTTATTTGCGTTTTACGGCCAAGAAACTAGAAGTTTGCTCGATTCCCATATTTTCGTGTGCTATAGCCCATGCCTTCCGTGTGGGTCTGGGCCGCCCGGACCTGGAAAGCCCAATACGACCTAAGGAACCATAGTCATCGCCCTGCCATGACTGTTCCTCGTTGTTATGCATTGTACGGCCAAAAAACTAAAATTTCACCCGATTCGCATATTTTCGTGTGCTATAGCCCACACATTCCCAATGGGCAGGGCCCTACGAACCCGGATAGCCTAAAATGTTTCCAGGCCATCAAATACGACCTGAGGAACCATAGTCACCGCCCCTCCAAGACCGTTCCTCGTTATGCTTCATTTTATGGCCAAAAAACTATAATTTCGCCCGATTCCCATATTTTCGTGTGCTATAGCCCACACCTTCCGAGTGGGTCCGGGCTACCCGTACCCTGATCACCTAAAATTTTTTCGGGCCATCAAATACAACCTAAGGAACCATAGTCACTGCCTCGCCATGACCGTTCCTCTTTTGTTTTGCGTTTTACGGCCAAAAAACTAGAAGTTCACACGATTTTTATATTTTTGTGTGCTATACGCCTTCCGAGTAGGCCCGGGCCCCCGACCCCGATCGCCTAAAATTTTTCTGGACCATGAAATACGACCTAAAGAACCATAGTTACCACCCCGCCATGACCGTTCCTCATTTTTTTGCGTTTTACGGCCATAAATCTTGAATTCTACCTAATTTCCATATTTTCGTGTGCTATAGCCCATGCCTTCCCAGTGGGCAGGGCCCCCCGGACCCGGATAGCCTAAAAGGTTTTCGGGCCATCAAATACGACCTGAGTTACCATAGTCACCGCCCCGCCAAGACCGTTCCTCGTTATGTTTCGTTTAATGGTAAAAAACTATAATTCCGCCCGATTCCCATATTTTCGTGTGCTATAGCCCACGCCTAAAAATTTTCCGGGCCATCACATCCGACCTAAGGAACCATAGTCACCGCCCCGCCATGACCTTTCCTCGTTTTTTGCATTTTACGACCTAAAAACTAGAATTCCGTCCGATTCCCATATTTTTGTGTGCTATTGCCCACGCCTTCCGAGTGGGTCCGGGCTACCCATACCCTGATCGCCAAGAATTTTTTTGGTCCATCAAATACAACCTAAGGAACCATAGTCACCGCCCCGCCATGACCGTTCCTCTTTTTTTTTTTTGCGTTTTACGGCCAAAAAACTAAAATTCCACACGCTTTCTATATTTTCGTGTGCTAAACGCCTTCCGAGTGGGCCCCCGACCCCGATCGCCTAAAACTTTTCTGGACCATGAAATACGACCTAAAGAACCATAGATACGGCTCCACCAAGACCGTTCCTCGTGTTTTTGCGTTTTACGTCCATAAATCTTGAATTCCGCCCAATTCCCATATTTTCGTATGCTATAGCCCACGTCTTCCGAGTGGGCCCGGGACCCCCGGATTCAGATCGCCTAAATTTTTTCCAGGCCATCAAATACGACCTGAGGAACCATAGTCACCGCCCCGCCATGACCGTTCCTCATTTTTTTGCATTTTACGGCCAAAAAACTAGAATTCCGCCCGATTTCCTTATTTTCGTATGCTATACGCTTTCCGAGTGGGCCCGGGCCCCCAACCCCGATTGCCTAAAAATTTTATGGACCATGAAATACGACCTAATGAACCATTGTTACCGCCCCTCCATGACCGTTCCTCGTTTTTTTGCGTTTTACAGCAATAAATCTTGAATTTCGCCCAATTCCCATATTTTCGTGTGCTATAGCCCATGCCTTCCTAGTGGGCAGGCCCCCCCGGACCCGGATAGCCTAAAATATTTTCGAGCCATCAAATACAACCTGAGGTACCATAGTCACCGCCCCGCTAAGACCGTTCCTCGTTATGTTTCATTTTATGGTCAAAAAACTATAATTCCGCCCGATTCCCATATTTTCGTGTGCTATAGCCCACGCCTTCCGAGTGCTATAGCCCACGCCTAAAATATTTTCGGGCCATCACATATGACCTAAGGAACCATAGTCACCGCCCCGCCATGACCTTTCCTCGTTTTTTGCATTTTACGACCTAAAAACTAGAATTCCGCCTGATTCCCATATTTTCGTGTGCTATTGCCCACGCCTTCCGAGTGGGCCCGGGGACCCCGGGACCCCAATCGCCTAAAAATTTTCCGGGCCATCAAATTCGACCTAAGGAACCATAGTCACCGCCCCACGATGACCGTTCCTCATGTTTTTATATTTTCCGGCAAAAAAATAGTATTCTGCCCGATTCCCATATTGTTTGTGTGCTATAGACCATCCCTTCCGAGTGGGCCATAGCCCCCCGGACCCTAATCACCTAAAATTTTTCCGGGCTATCAAATTCAACCTAAGGTACCTTAGTCATGGCCCCACCATGACCGTTCCTCATTTATTTGGGCTTTACGGCAAAATAACTAGAATTCCGCCATATTCCCATATTTTCGTGTGCTATAGCCCACGCCTTTCTAGTGGGCCCGGGCCCCCAGTACCCGGATAGCCTAAAATTTTTTTGGGCCATCAAATATGACCTAATGAACCATAGTCACTGCCCCACCATGACCGTTCCTCATGTTTTTGTATTTTCCAGCAAAAAAATAGAATTCTGCCTGATTCCCATATTTTTTGTGTGCTATAGACCATCCCTTCCGAGTGGGCCATAGCCCCCCGGACCCTAATCGCCTATAATTTTTCCGGGCTATCAAATACAACCTAAGGTACCATAGTCACGGCCCCACCATGACCGTTCCTCATTTATCTGTGTTTTACGGCAAAATAACTAGAATTCCGCCCTATTCCCATATTTTCGTGTGCTATAGCCCACGCCTTCCTAGTGGGCCCGGGCCCCCAGTACCCGAATAGCCTAAAAAAATTTTGGGCCATCAAATACGACCTAATGAACCATAGTCACCACCCCGCCATGACCTTTCCTTATTGTTTGCATTTTACAACAATAAACTAGAATTTTGCCCGATTCTCATATTTTCGTGTGTGCCCACGCCTTCCGAGTGGTCCCGGGCCCCCAGACCCCGATCGGCTAAACATTTTTCTAGGCCATCAAATATGACCTAAGGAACCACAGTCACCGCCCCGCCATGACCGTTCCTTTTATTTTTGCTTTTTACGGCCAATAAACTAGAATTTTGCCTTATTCCCATATTTTCGTGTGCTATAGCCCACTCCTTCTAAGTGGACCCAGGCCCCTCGGACCTCGATCGCCTAAAAAAATTTCGGTCCATCATATACGACCTATGGAACCATAGTCACCGACCAGAAATGAACGTTCCTCATTTTTTATGTTTTACTGCAAAAAATTTAAAATTTCGCCCGATTATCATATTTTCATGTGCCGCCTTTCGAGTGGGCCGGGCCCCTCCGGACTCGGATCGCCTTAAATTTTTATAGGCCATCTAATACGACCTAAGGAACCATAGTCACTGCCCCGCCATGACCGATCCTCATTGTTTTTTGTTGTACGGCCAAGAAATAAGAATTCTGCCCGATTCTCATATTTTCGTGTGCTATAGCCCACGCCTTCCCAGTGGGCAGGGCCCCCCGGACCCGCGTAGCCTAAAATATTTTCGGGCTATCAAATACGACCTAAGGAACTAAAGTCACCGCCCCGCCAAGACCGTTCCTCGTTATGTTGCATTTTACGGCCAAAAAACTAGAATTTCGCCCGATTCCCATATTTTCGTGTGTTATAGCCACGCCTTCCGAGTGGGCCTGGGCCCCCAGACCCCGATCGCCTAAAATTTATCTGGGCCATCAAATATGACCTAAGGAAACATAGTCACCGTCCAGCCATGACTGTTCCTCATTTTTTTGCGTTTTACAGTCAAAAAACTAGAATTTCGCCCGATTCTCATATTTTCGTGTGCTATACGCCTTCCGAGTGGGCCCGGACCCCGACCCCGATCGCCTAAAATTTTCTGGGCCATGAAATACGACCTAAGGAACCATAGTGACCGCCCCGCCATAACCGTTCCTCTTTTTTTGCATTTTACGGCCAAAAATCTGAATTCTGCCCAGTTCCCATATTTTTGTGTGCTATAGCCCACGCCTTCCGAGTGGGCCCGGGCCCCCCGGACTCGGATCGCCTAATATTTTTCTGGCCATCAAATACGACCTAAGGAACCATAGTCACCGTCCCGCCATGACCTTTCCTCGTTTTTTATGTTTTACGGCCAAAAAACTAGAATTCCGCCCGATTCCCATATTTTCATGTGTTATAGCCATGCCTTCCGAGTGGGCCCCCGGACCCCGATCGCCTAAAATTTTTCTGGGCCATCAAATATGACCTAAGAAACCAAAGTCACCGCCGCGCCATGACCGTTCCTCTCATTTTTGCGTTTTACAGCCAAAAAACTAGTATTCCACCCGATTCTCATATTTTCGTGTGCTATAGCCCACTCCTGCCGAGTGGGCCCAGGCCCCCGGACCCAGATCGCTTAAAAGTTTTATGGTCCATGAAATACGACCTAAGGATCCATAGTTATCTCCCCGCCATGACCGTTCCTCATTTTCTTTGCGTTATACGGCCAAAAAACTAGAATTCCACCCGATTCCCATATTTTCGTGTGTTATAGCCCACGTCTTCCGAGTGGGCTAGGGTCCCCCGGATCCGGATCGCCTAAAAAATTTTAGGGCCATCAAATATGACCTAAGGAACCATAGTCACCGCCCCAACCTTGACCTTTCCTCGTTTTTTGCATTTTACAGCTAAAAAACTAGAATTCAGGCCGATTCTCGTTTTTCGTGTGCTATAGCCCACGCCTTCCGAGAGGGCCGGGTCGCCCTAGACCCCGATTGCCTAAAATTTTTTCGGGCCATCAAATACGACCTAAGGTACCATAATCACCTCCCCGCCATGACCGTTCCTTATTTTTATGCATTTTACGGCACAAAAACTAGAATTTCGCTCGATTCCCATATTTTCGTGTGCTATAGCCCACGCCTTCCGAGTAGGCCCGGGACCCCGGACCCTGAATGCCTAAAATTTTTTCGGGCCATCAAATATGACCTAAGGTACTATAGTCACCGCCCCGCAATGATCATTCCTCATTTATTTGCATTTTACGGCATAAAAACTATAATTCCGCTTGATTCCCATATTTTCGTGTGCTATAGCCTACGCCTTACGATTGGGCCCGGCCCCCCAGGGACCCGATCGCCTAAAATTTTTCTACGCCATTAAATACAACGTAAGGTACCATAGTCACCGCCCTGCCATGACCGTTCTTCATTTATTTGCGTTTTAGGGCAAAAAAAATATAATTCCGCCCGATTCCCATATTTTCGTGTGCTGAAGCCCATGCCTTCCTAGTGGGCCCGGGCCTCCCGGACCTGGATTGCCTAAAATATTTTCGGGCCATCAAATACGACCTAAGGAACCATAGTCACTGCCACCCATAACCTTTCCTCATTTTTTGCGTATTACGGCCAAAAAACTAGAATTTTGCCTGATTTCCGTATTTTCGTGTGCTATAGTCCACTCCTTTTGAGTGGGCCTAGGCCCCCCGGACCCCTATCACTAAAAAATTTTCTGAGCCATGAAATACGACCTAAGGAACCATAGTTATCGCCCCACCATGACCTTTCCTCGTTTGTTTTGCATTTTACGCCCCAAAACCTAGAATTCCGCCCGATTCCCATATTTTCGTGTGCTATATCCCACGCTTTCTGAGTGGACCCAGGCCCCGCGGACGCGGATCGCCAAAAAATTTTCCGGGCCATCAAATACAACCTAAGGTACCATATTCACCGCCCCGCCATGACCGTTCCTCATTTATTTGTGTTTTACGGCAAAAAAACTAGAATTCCGCCCGATTCCCATATTTTCGGCGTAAAATTTTTTCGGGCCATCAAATACGACCTAAGGAACCATAGTCACCGCCCCGCCCTAACCCTTCCTCGTTTTTACATTTTACGGCCTAAAAACTTGAATTCCGCCCGATTCCCATATTTTCATGTGCTATAGCCCACGCCTTCCGAGTGGGCCCGTGCCCCCGAACCCCGATCGCCTAAAATTTTTCTGGGCCATCAAATACGACCTAAGGAACCATAGTAACTACCCCGCCATGACCGTTCCTCTTATTTTTGCATTTTATAGCCAAAAAACTAGAATTTCGCACGATTTCCAATATTTTCCTGAGCTATAGCCCACTCCTTCCGAGTAGACCCAGCCCCCCAGACCCCGATCGCCTAAAAATTTTTTGGGCCATCAAATACGACCTAAGGTACCATAGTCACCGCCTTGCCATGACCGTTCCTCATTTATTTGCATTTTACATCAAAAAAACTAGAATTCCGCCCGATTTCTATATTTTAGTGTGCTATAGCCCACGCCTTCCGAGTGGGCCCGGCCCCACCGGACCCCGATCGCCTAAAAATTTTTTGGCCATCAAATACGACCTAAGGTACCATAGTCACTGCCCTGCCATGACCGTTCCTCATTTACTTGCATTTTACAGCAAGAAAACTAGAATTCCGCCCGATTCCTATATTTTAGTGTGCTATAGCCCACGCCTTCCGAGTGGGCCCGGGCTCCCAGACCCGGATCAAATAAAATTATTCCGGGCCATCAAATATGACCTAAGGTACCATAGTCACCGCCCCGCCATGACCGTTCCTCATTTATTTGCGTTTTACTACAAAAGAACTAGAAGTCCGCCTCATTTCCATATTTTCGTGTGCAATAGCCCACGCATTCCCAGGCCGCCCGGATTACGATCGCCTAAAAATTTTCCGGGCCATGAAATACGACCTAAGGAACCATAGATATCGCCCCGCCATGACTGTTCCTCATTGTTTTTGTGTTTTACGGCCAAACAACTAGAATTTTGCTTGATTCCTATATTTTCGTGTGCTGTCCCACGCCTTCCGAGTGGGCTCGGGCCCGGGCCCCACAGACCCCGATCGCCTAAGGTACCATAGTCACCGCCCAACCATGACCGTTCCTCATTTATTTGTATTTTACGGCAAAAAAACTAGAATTCCGCACGATTCCCATATTTTCGTGTGCTATAGCCCATGCCTTTCAAGTGGGCCCGGGACGCCCGGACCCGGATCGCCTAAAATTTCTTTGGGCCATCAAATACGACCTAAGGAACCATAGTCACCGCCCCGCCATGACCTTTCCTCATTTTTTCCATTTTACGTCCAAAAAACTGAAATTCCGCCCGATTCCCATATTTTCGTGTGCTATAGCCCATACCTTCCGAGTGGGCCCGGTCCCCTGGACCACGATCGACTAAAATTTTTCCAGGCCATCAAATACAATATAAGGTACCATAGTCACCACCCCGAAATGATCGTTCCTCATTTGTTTGGCATTTTACGGCAAAAAAACGAGAATTTTGCCCGATTCCCATATTTTCGTGTACTAGCCCACGCCTTCGGAGTGGGATGGGGTCCCCGGACCGGATCACCTACAATTTTTCTAGGACATCAAATACGACCTAAGGTACCATAGTCACCGCCCCGCCATGACCGTTCCTCATTTATTTGTGTTTTATGGCAAACAAAACTAGAATTCTTGCCGATTCCCATATTTTCGGCGTAAAATTTTTTCGGGCCATCAAATATGACCTAAGGAACCATAGTAACTGCCCCGCCACGACCGTTCCTCTTATTTTTGCATTTTACGGCAAAAAAACTAGAATTTCGCCCGATTTCCAATATTTTCCTCAGCTATAGCCCACTCCTTCCGAGTGGACCCAGGCCCCCCGGACCCCGATCGCCTAAAATTTTTCCGGGCCATCAAATACGACCTAAGGTACCATAGTCACTGCCCTGCCATTACCGTTCCTCATTTATTTGCATTTTACAGCAAAAAAACTAGAATTCCGCCCGATTCCTATATTTTAGTGTGCTATAGCCCACGCCTTCCGAGTGGGCCCGGCCCCACCGGACCCCGATCGCCTAAAATTTTTCTGGGCCGTCAAATACGACCTTAGGTACCATAGTCACTGCCCTACCATGACCGTTCCTTATTTATTTGCATTTTACAGCAAAAAAACTAGAATTCCGCCCGATTCCTATATTTTAGTGTGTTATAGCCCACGCCTTCCGAGTGGGCCCGGGCCCCCAGACCCGGATCATCTAAAATTATTCCAGGCCATCAAATATGACCTAAGGTACCATAGTCACCGCCCCGCCATGACCGTTCCTTATTTATTTGCATTTTACGGCAAAAGAACTAGAATTCCGCCTCATTTCTATATTTTTGTGTGCAATAGCCCACGCATTCCGAGTGCCCCCCCCCCTCGGACTTGGATCGCCTAAAATTTTTTCGGGGTATCAAATACGACCTAAGGAACCATAGTCACTGCCCCGCCATGACCCATCCTCATTTCTTTCATTTTACGGCCAAAAATCTAGAATTCTGCCTGAATCCCATATTTTCGTGAGTTATAACCAACGCCTTCCGAGTGGCCCCGTTCCCCCGGACCCCGATCGCTTAAAATTTTTCGGTCCATGAAACACGACCTAAGGAACCATAGTTATCTCCCCGCCATGACCGTTCCTCATTGTTTTTTTCGTTTTACGGCTAAAAAACTAAATTTCCGCCCGATTTCCATATTTTCGTGTGCTATAGCCCACTCCTTCCTTGTGGGCCAAGCCCCCGGACCCTGATCGCCTAAAAAAATTTTGGGCCATGAATATGACTTAAGGAAACATAGTTATCGCCCTGCCATGACCGTTCCATATTTATTTGCGTTTGACGATAAAAAAACTAGAATTCCGCCTTTTTCCCGTATTTTCGTGTGCGATAGCCCACGCCTTCTGAGTGGGCCTGGGCCCCCCAGACCCAAATCGCCTTAAATTTTTCCGGGGCATCAAATACGACCTAAGGTACCATAAACACCGCCCCTCCATGACCGTTCCTCAATTATTTGCATTTTACGGCAAAAAAACTCGAATTCCGCCCGATTCCCATATTTTCGTGTGCTATAACCCACGACTTCCAAGTGGGCCCGGGCCCCTGCACCCCGATCATATAAAAATTTTCTAGGCCACCAAAATTGACCTAAAGAACCATAGTCACCACCCCGCCATGACCGTTCCTCTTATTTTTGCATTTTACGGCCAAAAAACTAGAATTCCGCCCGATTGCCATATTTTCGTGTGCTAGCCCACTCCTTCCGAGTGGGCCCAGGCCGCCCGGATTCCGATCGCCTAAAAATTTTTCGGGCCATGAAATACGACCTAAGGAACCATAGTTATCGCCCCGCCATGACCGTTCCTCATTGTTTTTGCGTTTTACGGCCAAACAACTAGAATTTTGTTTGATTCCCATATTTTCATGTGCTATCCCACGCCTTCCGAGTGGGCCCGGGCTCCCGGACCCCGATCGCCTAAGGTACCATAGTCATTGCCCCCACCATGACTGTTCCTCATTTCTTTGCGTTTTACGGCAAAAAAACTAGAATTCTGCCCGATTCCCATATTTTCGTGCGCTATAGCCCACGCCTTTCAAGTGGGCACGGGACCCCCGGACCCCTGGACCCGGATCGCCTAAAAATTTTTTGGGCCATCAAATACGACCTAAGGAACCATAGTCACCGCCCCGCCATGACCTTTCCTAATTTTTTGCATTTTACGGCCAAAAAACTAGAATTCCGCCCGATTTCCATATTTTCGTGTGCTATAGCCCACGCCTTTCGAGTGGGCCGGGCCCCCGGACCCCAATCGCCTAAAAATTTTCTGGGCCATCAAATATAATGTAAGGAACCATAGTAACTGCCCCGCCATGACCGTTCCTCTTATTTTTGCATTTTACGGCCAAAAAACTAGAATTCCGCCCGATTCCCAATATTTTCATGAGCTATAGCCCACTCCTTCCAAGTGGGCCAAGGCCCCCCGGACCCCGATCGCCTAAAATTTTTGCGGGCCATCAAATACGACCTAAGGTACCATAGTCATTGCACTGCCATGACCGTACCTCGTTTATTTGCATTTTACGGCAAAAAAACTAGAATTCCGCCCGATTCCCATATTTTAGTATGCTATAGCCCACACCTTCCTAGTGGGCCCGGGCCCCCCATACCCGGATCGCCTTAAAAATTTTCGGGCCATCAAATATGACCTAAGATACCATATCATCGCCCTGCCGTGACTGTTCCTCAATTCTTTCATTTTACGGCAAAAAAACTAGAATTCCGCGTGATTCCCCATATTTTCATGTGCTATAGCCCACTCCTTGCGAGTGGGCCCAGGCCCACCCAACCCCTATCGCCTAAAAAAATTTTGGGCTATGAAATACGACCTAAAGAACCATAGTTACCGCCCCAACATGACCGTTCCTCGTTTGTTTTTGCGTTTTACGGCCAAAAAACTAACATTCCGCTGGATTCCCATATTTTCGTGTGCTATAGCCTACGCCTTCCGAGTGGGCCTGGCCCCCTGGACCACGATCGCCTAAAAATTTTTCAGGCCATCAAATACGACCTAAGGTACCATAGTCATTGCCCTGCCATGACCGTTCCATATTTATTTGCGTTTGACGATAAAAAAACTAGAATTCCGCCTTTTTCCCGTATTTTCGTGTGCGATAGCCCACGCCTTCTGAGTGGGCCTGGGCCCCCCAGACCCAAATCGCCTTAAATTTTTCCGGGGCATCAAATACGACCTAAGGTACCATAGTCACTACCCCGCCATAACCGTTCCTCATTGTTTTGCATTTTACGGCAAAAAAACTAGAATTCCGCCTGATTCCCATATTTTCGTGTGCTATAGCCCATGCCTTCCGAGTGGGCCTGGACCCCCGGACCTCGATCGCCTAAAATATTTCCAGCCCTTCAAAAATAACCTAAGGTACCATAGTCACTGCCCCGCCATGACCGTTCCTCATTTATTTGCGATTTACGGCAAATAATATAGAATTCCGCACGATTCCTATATTTTCGTGTGCTATAGGCCACGCCTTCCGAGTGGGCCCGGCCCCCGAACCCCGGACGCCTTAAATTATTCTGGGCATCAAATACGACCTAATGAACCATAGTAACCGCCCCGCCATGACCGTTCCTCTTATTTTTGCATTTTACGGCCAAAAAACAATAATTCCGCTTGATTCCCATATTTTCGTGTGCTATAGCCCACTCCTTCCGAGTGGACCCAGGCCCCCCGGACCTCGATCATCTAAAACTTTTCCGGGCCATGAAATACGACCTAAGGAACCATAGTTATTGCCCCGCAATGACCATTCCTTATTTACGGTAAAAAAAACTAGAATTCTGCCCGGTTCTCATATTTTCATGTGCTATAGCCCGCGGCTTCCGAGTGGGCCTGGGCCCCCAGACCCCGATCGCATAAAAAAATTTTGGGCCATCAAAATTGACCTAAGGAACCAAAGTCACCGACCTTCCATAACCGTTGCTCTTATTTTGGCATTTTACGGCCAAAAAACTAGAATTCCGCCTTATAGCCATATTTTCGTGTGCTATAGCTCACTCCTTCCGAGTGGGCCCAGGCCGCCCGGACCCCGATCGCCAAAAAATTTTCCGAGCCATGAAATACGACCTAAGGAACCATAGTTATCGCCCCGCCATGACCGTTCCTCATTTTGTTTGCATTTTATGGCCAAACAACTAGAATTCCGCTTAATTCCCATATTTTCGTGTGCTATCCCACGCCTTCCAAGTGGGCCTGGGCCCCCGGACCCCGATCGCCTAAAAGTTTTTAGGGACATCAAATACGATCTAAGGTACAATAGTCACCGCACCGCCATGACCGTTCCTCATTTGTTTTGAGTTTTAAGATAAAAAAACTATAATTCCGCCTGATTCCCATATTTTCGTGTACTATAGACCACACCTTCCCAGTGTGCAGGGCCCCCCGGAACCGGGTCTCCTAAAATATTTCCTGACCATCAAAAATGACCTAAGGAACCATAGTCACCGCCCCGCCTTCCGAGTGGGCACGGGCCCCCGGACCCCAATCGCCTAAAAAATTTTATGGCCATCAAATAAGACCTAGGGTACCATAGTCACTGCTCTACAATGATCGTTCCTCATTTTTTTGGCATTTTACGGTAAAAAAACTTGAATTTTGCCCGATTCCCATATTTTCGTGTGCGATAGCCCACACATTCAGAGTGGGTCCGGAAGGCCATCAAATACAACCTAAGGTACCATAGTCACTGCCCCGCCATGACCGTTCCTCATTTATTTGCGTTTTACGGAAAATAAACTAGAATTCCGCCCGATTCCACCCCCGAACTCTGATAGCCAAATATTTTTACGGGCCATCAAATATTACCTAAGGAACCATAGTCACCACCCTGCCATGACTATTCCTCGTTTTTTTGCGTTTTAGGGCCAAAAGACTAAAATTCCGCTCGATTACCATATTTTCGTGTGCCGGCTTTCGAGTGGGTCGGTCCCCTTCGGACCCGGATCGCCATAAATTTTTCCAGGCCATCAAATACGACCTAAGGAACCATAGTCACCGCCCCTCCATGACCGTTCCTCATTTTTTTGAGTTTTACGGGCAAAAAACTAGAATTCTGCCTGATTCCCATATTTTCGTGTGCTATAGCCCACGTCTTCCGAGTGGGCCCGAGCCCTCCGGATCGCCTAAAATTTTTTCAGGCCATCAAATACGACCGAAGGAACCATAGTCACCGCGCCGCCATGACCGTTCCTCGTTTTTTGCGTTTTATGGCCAAAAAACTATAATTCCGCTTGATTCCCATATTTTAATGTGCTATAGCCCACACCTTCCGAGTGGGCCCGAGCCCCCCGGAACCGGATCGCCTAAAAATATTTTGGGCCATAGAATACGACCTAAGTAACCATAGGCACCGCCCCGCCATGACCGTTCCTCGTTTTTGTGTGTTTTACCACCAAAAAACTAGAATTCCGCGTGATTCTCATATTTTCTTTTGAATGGGCCCAGGGCCGCTAGACCCGCCATGATCATTCCTCGTTTTTTATATTTTATGGATAAAAAACTAGAATTCCGCCCGATTTCCATAATTTCGTGTGCGCCTTCCGAGTGGGCCGGGCCCACCAGACTCGGATCGCATAAAATATTTTTGGGCCAACAAATATGACCTAAAGAACCATAGTCACCGCCTTGCCATGACCATTCCATATTTTTTGTGTTTTACGGCCAAAAACTATATTTCCCCCCAATTCCCATATTTGTGTGTCCTATAATCCACACCTTCCCCGTGGGCAAGCCCCCCGGATCGACTAAAATTTTTTCGGCCCATCAAATACAACCTAAGGTACCATAGTCACCGCCCCGCCATGACCTTTTCTCGTTTTTTGGCATTTTACGGCCAAACACTAGAATTCCGCCCGATTCCCATATTTTCGTGTGCTACCTTCCGAGTGGGCCCGGACCCCGATCGCCTAAAATATTTTCGGGACATCAGATATGAACTAAGGAACCATAGTCACCTTCCTTCCATGACCGTACCTCGATTTTTTGCATTTTACGGCCAAACAATTAGAATTTTGCCTGATTCCCATATTTTCGTGTGCTATAGCCCGCGCCTAATTCCCATATTTTTCAGGGCCATTAAATACGACCTAAAAACCATAGTCACTGCCCCGCCACGACCGTTCATCGTTCTTTCACGTTTTACGGCAAAAAAACTAGTATTTCGCCCGATTACCATATTTTTGTGTGCCGCCTTCTGAGTGGGCCAGGCCCCTCTGGACCTGTATCGCCTTTAAGATTTCTGGGCCATCAAATACTACCTAAGGAACCATAGTCACCGCCTCGTCATGACCGTTCCTCGTATTTTTGCGTTTTACGGCCAAAAAATGAGAATTTTTCTCGATACCCATATTTTTGTGTGCTATAGCCCACGCCTTCTGAGTGGGCCCGGCCCCCAGACCCCGAGAGCCTAAATTTTTTCCGTGCCATCAAATACGACCAAAGGTACCATAGTCACCGCCCCGCCATGACCGTTCTTCGTTGTTTTGCGTTTTACGGCCAAAAAACTAGAATTCCTTTTGATTCCCATATTTTCGTGTGCTATAGCCTACGCCTTCCGAGTGGGCCCGAGCCACTAGACCCATATCGCCTAAAAATTTTACGAGCCATCAAATACGACCTAAGGAACCATAGTCATCGCCCCGCCATAATCATTCCTATTTTTTTGCTTTTTACGGCCAAACAATAGAATTTCGCCTGATTCCCATATTTCTGTGTGCTATAGTCCACGCCTTGGAGAGGGCCGGGACCACCGGACTCGGATCGCCTAAAACTTTTCTAGGTCATCAAATACGACCAAAACAATAATTAGTCACCACCCTGCCATGACCGTTTATTGATTTTTTGCGTTTTGCAGCCAAGAAACTAGTATTCCTCCCGAATCCCATATTATTTTCCTGTGCTATAGCCCAAGCCTTCCGAGTGGGCACGGGCCCCCCGGACCCAGATCGCCTAAAAATTTTTCGGGCCATCAAATACGAACTAAGGTACCATATTCACCGCCCTGCCATGACCGTTTCTTGTTGTTTTGCATTTTACGGCCAAAAAGTTACAATTTCGCCCGATTATCATATTTCTGTGTGCATAGTCCACGCCTTCCGAGAGGGCCGGGCCCCTACAGACTCGGATCGCCTAAAAAATTTTCAGGCCATCAAATACGACCAAAAGAACAATAGTCACCACCATGGCATGACCGTTCCTCATTTTTTTTGCGTTTTACAGCCAAGAAACTAGAATTCCGCCCGATTCCCATATTTTCGGGCCATAAAATACGACCTAAAGAACCACAATCACCGCCTTGCCATGACTGTTCCTTGTTTTTTTTGTTTTACGGCCAAAAACTATAATTTCGCTCGATTCTCATATTTATGTGTGCTATAACCCATGCCTTCCCAATGGGCAGGGCCCCCCGGATCGCCTAAAATATTTTCGGGACAACAAATACGACCTAAGGTACCATAGTCACCGCCCCGACATGACCTTTCCTCGTTGTTTTGCGTTATACGGCTAAAAATTAGAATTCTGCCCGATTCCCATATTTTCGTGTGCTACCTTCCGAGTGGGCCCGGACCCCGATCGCCTAAAATATTTATGGGATATCAGATACGAACTAAGGAACCATAGTCACCGCCCTGCCATGACCGTTCCTCGTTATTTTGCGTTCTACGGCCAAAAAACTAGAATTTCGCCCGATTCCCATATTTTCGTGTGCTATAGCCCACGTCTTCCCAGTGGGCCGGCCCCCCGGACTCGGATCGCCTAAAATTTTTCAAGGCCATCAAATATGATCTAAAAAACCATAGTCACCGCCCCCGCCATTACCGTTCATCATTCTTTTGCGTTTTGCGGCCAAAAAACTAGAATTTCGCCCGATTACACTATTTTTGTGTGCCGCCTTTCGAGTGGGCCGGGCCCCTCCGGACCCGTATCGCCTTTATGATTTTTGGGCCATCAAATACGACCTAAGTAACCATAATCACCGCCTCGCTATGACCGTTCCTTGTTTTTTTGCTTTTTACGGCCAAAAACATTGAATTTAGCCCGATTCTCATATTTTCGTGTGCTATAGCCCACGCCTTCCGAGTGGGCCCGGGCCGCCCGGACCCGGATAGCCTAAAGTTTTTTCAAGGCATGAAATACGACCTAAGGAACCATAGTCACCACCCCACCATGATCGTTCCTCTTTTTTTGTGTTTTACGGCCAAAAATGAGAATTTCGCCCGATTCCCATCCTTTCGTGTGCTATCGCCCACGCCTTTCGAGTGGGACCGACCCCCGGACCCCGAGAGCCTAAAAGTTTTATGTGCCATCAAATACGACCAAAGCTACCATAGTCACCGCCCTGCCATGACCGCTATTCATTGTTTTGCGTTTTACGGCCAAAAAACTAGAATTCCTTCCGATTCCCATATTTTCGTGTGCTATAGCCTACGCCTTCCGAGTGGGCCCGAGTCCCCGGACCCGGATCGCCTAAAAATTTTACGAGCCATCAAATACGACCTAAGGAACCATAGTCACCGCCCCGCCATGATCGTTCCTAGTTTTTTGCGTTTTACAAACAAAAAATAGATTTTCGCCCGATTACCATATTTCTGTGTGCTACAGTACACGCCTTCCGAGAGGGCCGGGTCCTTACACACTCGGATCGCCTAAATGTTTTCCAGGTCATCAAATACGATCAAAAGAACAATAGTCACCACCCTAGCAAGACTCTTCCTCTTTTTTTTGCGTTTTACGGCCAAGAAACTAGAATTCCGTCCGATTCCCATATTTTCATATGCTATAACCCACGCCTTACGAGAGGGCACGGGGCCCCGGACCTGGATCGCCTAAATTTTTTTCGGTCCATACAATACGACCTAAGGTACTATAGTCACCGCCCCGCCATGACCGTTTCTCGTTGTTTTGTGTTTTACGGCCAAAACACTAAAATTCCGCCCGATTACCATATTTTCGCGTGCCGCCATCCGGACTTGGATCGCCTTTAATTTTTCTGGGCCATCAAATACCACCTAAGGAACCATAGTCACCACCCCGCCATGACCGTTCCTCATTTTTTTGCGTTTTACGGTAAAACAACTAGAATTCCACCCGTTTTCCATATTTTCGTGTGCTATAGCCCACGCCTTCTGAGTGGGTCCGAGCCCTTAGACCAGGATTGCCTATAAATTTTTGGCCCATAAAATACGAGCTAAAGAGCCATAGTCACCGCCTTGCCATGACTGTTCCATGTTTTTTGTGTTTTAAGACCAAAAACAATAATTCCGCTTGATTCCCATATTTATGTGCGCTATAACCCACGCCTTCCCAGTAGGTAGGGCCCCCCGGATTGCCTAAAAAAATTTCGAGACATCAAATACGACCTAAGGTACCATAGTCACCACCCCTCCATGATCTTTCCTCGTTTTTTTGCATTTTACGGCCAAAAACTAGAATTCCGCCCGATTCCCATATTTTCGTGCGCTACCTTCCGAGTGGGCCCGGACCCCGATCGCCTAAAATATTTTTGGGACATCAGATACGAACTAAGGAACCATAGTCACCGCCCTGCCATGACCGTTCCTCGTGTTTTTGCCTTTTACGGCCAAAAAACTAGAATTTTGCCCGATTCCCATATTTTCGTGTGCTATAGCCCACGCCTTCCCAGTGGGCCGGCCCCCCAGACTCGGATCGCCTAAAATTTTTCAGGGCCATCAAATACGACCAAAAGAACAATAGTCACCACCATGGCATGGCCGTTCCTCGTTTTTTTGCGTTTTACGGCCAAGAAACTAGAATTCCGCCCGATTCCCACATTGTTGGGCCATAAAATACGACCTAAAGAACCATAGTCACCGCCTTGCCATGACCGTTCCCTGTTTTTTGTGTTTTACGGCCAAAAACTATAATTCCGCTCGATTCCCATATTTATGTGTGCTATAACCCACGCCTTCCAAGTGGGCAGGGCCCCCCGGATCGCCTAAAAAATTTTCGGGAAAACAAATACGACCTAAGGTACCATAGTCACCGCCCCGCCATGACCTTTCCTCGTTGTTTTGCGTTTTACGGCCAAAAATTAAAATTCAGCCCGATTCCCATATTTTCGTGTGCTACCTTCCGAGTGGGCCCGGACCCTGATCACCTAAAATATTTACGGGACATCAGATATGAACTAAGGAACCATAGTCACCGCCCTGCCATGACCGTTCCTCGTTATTTTGCGTTTTACGGCCAAAAAACTAAAATTTCGCCCGATTCCCATATTTTCGTGTGCTATAGCCCACGCCTTCCCAATGGGTCGCCCCCCGGGACTCGGATCGCCTAAAAATTTTCAAGGCCATCAAATATGACCTAAAAATCATAGTCACCGCCCCCGCCATTACCGTTCATCATTCTTTTGCGTTTTGCGGCCATAAAACTAGAATTTCGCCCGATTACATTATTTTTGTGTGCCGCCTTTCGAGTGGAATGGACCCCTCCGGACCCGTATCGCCTTTAAGATTTTTGGGCCATCAAATACGACGTAAGGAACCATAGTCACCGCCTCGCTATGACCGTTCCTTGTTTTTTTGCGTTTTACGGCCAAAAACCTTGAATTCAGCCAGATTCCCTTATTTTCGTGTGCTATAGCCAACGCCTTCCGAGTGGGCCAGGGCCGCCCTGACCCGGATAGCCTAAAGTTTTTTCGAGGCATGAAATACAACTTAAGGAACCATAGTCACCGCCCCACCATGATCGTTCCTCATTTTTTTGTGTTTTACGGCCAAAAAATGAGAATTTCACCCGATTCCCATCTTTTCGTGTGCTATCGCCCACGCCTTCCGAGTGGGACCGGCCCCCCGGACCCCGAGAGCCTAAAATTTTTCTGTGCCATCAAATACGACCAAAGCTACCATAGTCACCGCCCCGCCATGACCGCTCTTCATTGTTTTGCGTTTTACGGCCAAAAAATTTGAATTCCTTCCGATTCCCATATTTTCGTGTGCTATAGCCCACGCCTTCCGAGTGGGCCTGAGTCCCTGGACCCGGATCGCCTAAAAATTTTACGAGCCATCCAATACGACCTAAGGAACCATAGTCACCACCCCGCCATGATCGTTCCTAGTTTTTTGCGTTTTACGAACAAAAAATAGATTTCCGCCCTATTACCATATTTCCGTGTGCTATAGTATACGCCTTCCGAGAGGACCGGGTCCCTACAGACTCGGATTGCCTAAATTTTTTCCAGGCCATCAAATACGATCAAAAGAACAATAGTCACCACCCTGGCAAGACTGTTCCTCGTTTTTTTGCGTTTTACGGCCAGGAAACTAGAATTATGCCCGATACCCATATTTTCGTGTGTTATAACCCACGCCTTACGAGTGGGCACGGGCCCCCGGACTCGGATCGCCTAAAATTTTTTTCGGTCCAAACAATACGACCTAAGGTACTATAGTCACCGCCCCGCCATGAACGTTCCTCGTTGTTTTGTGTTTTACCGCCAAAACACTAAAATTCCACCCGATTACCATATTTTCGCATGCATCCTTCCGAGTGGGCTGGGCCCACCTGGAGAATGAGGGAATTTATTTCGAGTTCTAAGTCATCAGGCGCCCACCTGGAGAACAAAGTGGTCCCGGGACTCCCGGACCCCTATCGCCTAAAATTTTTCCAGGCCATCAAATATGACCTAAGAAACCATAGTCACCGCCCCGCCATGATCGTTCCTCATATTTTGCATTTTTCGGACAAAACACTAGAATTCCGCCCGATTCCCATATTTTCGTGTGCATAGCCCACGCCTTCCGAGTGGGCTGGGCCCCTCGGACTCTGATCACCTAAATTATTTTTGGACTATCAAATAAGACCTAAGGAACCATAGTCACCTCCCGCCATGATCGTTCCTCAGATTTTACATTTTTCGGCCAAAAAACTAGAATTCCGCCCGATTCCCATATTTTCATATGCTATACCTACGCCTTCCAAGTGGTCCCGGGCCCCCCGGACTCGGAACGTTTAAAATTTTTACGGGGAATTAAATATGACCTAAGGAAGCATAGTCACCGCCCCACCATGATCGTTCCTCACCTTTTGCTTTTTTCGGCCAAAAAATTAGAATTCCGCCCGATTCCCATATTTTCGTGTGCTATAGCCCACGCCTTCAAAGTGGTCCCGGGACCCCCGGGACCCAATCGCCTAAAATTTTTCCGGCCCATCAAATATGGCCTAAGAAACCATAGTCACCGCCCCGCCATGATCGTTCCTCATATTTTGCGTTTTTCGGCAAAAAAATAAGAATTCCGCCGGATTTCCATATTTTTGTGTGCTACCGCCTTCCGAGTGGGCTGGGCCCCCCGGACTCGGATCACCTAAAAATTTTTTGGGCCATCAAATAAGACCTAAGGAACCATAGTCACCTCCCCTCCATGATCGTTCCTCATTTTTTGCATTTTTCGAAAAAAAATAAGAGTTCCGCCCGATTCTCATATTTTTGTATGCTATAATAGCCCACGCCTTCCCAATGGGTAGGGCCCCCCGGATCCGGATCGCCTAAAAATTTTCCGAGCCATCAAATACGACCTAAGGAACCATAGTCAACGCCTCTCCATGAACGTTCCTAGTTGTTTGCGTCTTTCAGCGAAAAAACTAGAATTCCGTCCGATTCCCATATTTTCGAGTGCTATAGCCCACATTTTCCGAGTGGGCCGGGCCCCCCGAACTCGGAACGTCTAAAATTTTTTTGGGCCATTAAATACGACCTAAGGAAGCATAGTCACCGCCCCGCCATGATCGTTCCTCTCTTTTTGTGTTTTTCGGCCAAAAAATTAGAATTCCGCCCGATTCCTATATTTTCGTGTGCTATATAGCCCATGCCTTCAAAGTGGTCCCGGGACCCCCGGACCTTGATCGCCTAAAATTTTTCCAGGCCATCAAATATGACCTAAGAAACCATAGTCACCGCCCCGCCATGATCGTTCCTCATATTTTGCGTTTTTCGGCCAAAACACTAGAATTCCGCCCGATTCCCATATTTTCGTGTGCTATAACCCATGCCTTCCGAGTGGGCTTGGTCCCCCGGACTCGGATCACCTAAATTTTTTCCGGGCCATCAAATAAGACCTAAGGAACCATAGTCACCTCCCCGCCATGATCGTTCCTCATTTTTTGCATTTTTCGGCCATAAAACTAGAATTCCCCCCTATTCCCATATTTTCGTATGCTATAATAGCCCACGTCTTCCCAATGGGTAGGGCGCCCCGGAGTCGGATCGCCTAAAATTTTTTTGGGCCATCAAATACGACCTAAGGAACCATAGTCACCGCCCCGCCATGAATGTTCCTAGTTGTTTGCATTTTTCAGCAAAAAAATTAGAATTTCGTTTGATTCCCATATTTTCGTGTGCTATAGCCCACACCTTCCGAGTGGGCCAGGCCCCCTGGACTCGGAACGTCTAAAAATTTTTCGGGCCATTAAATACGACCTAAGGAACCATAGTCACCACCCTGCAATGATCGTTCCTCACCTTTTGCATTTTTCGGCCAAAAAATTAGAATTTCGCTCGATTCCCATATTTTCGTGTGCTATAGCCCACGCCTTCAAAGTGGTCCCGGGAGCCCGATCGCCTAAAAATTTTCCGGGCCATCAGGTATGACCTAAGGAACCATAGTCACCGCCTCGCCATGATCGTTTCTCATATTTTGCATTTTTCGGCCAAAAACCTAGAATTCAGCCTGATTCCCATATTTTTGTGTGCTAGCCTTCCAAGTGGTCCCGGAACCCCCGGACCCTGGACCGCCTAAAATTTTTTCGTGCCATCAAATACTACCTAAGGAACCATAATCCCCGCCTCGCCATGATCGTTCCTCATATTTTGCCTTTTACGGCCAAAAAAATAGAATTACGCCTGATTCCCATATTTTCGTGTGTTATAGCCCACGCCTTCCAATTGGTCCCGGGACCCCCGGACCCCAGATCGCCTAATATTTTTTCGGGCCATAAAATATGACCTAAGGAACCATAGTCACCACCCCGCCATGATAGTTCCTCATTTTTTGCATTTTTCGGCCAAAAAACTAGAATTTCGCCCGATTCCCATATTTTTGTGTGCCTTCCGAGTGGGCCGGGCCCCCAAGACTCGGATCGCCTAAAAATTTTTCGGGCCATTGAATACGACCTAAGGAACCATAGTCACCGCCCTGCCATAACCGTTCCTCATTATTTTACGTTTTACGGCCAAAAAACTAGAATTTCACACGATTCCCATATTTTCGTATGCTATAGCCCACGCCTTCCCAGTGGGCCGGCCCCCCGGACTCGGATCGCCTAAAATTTTTCAAGGCCATCAAATATGAACTAAAAAACCAAAGTCACCGCCCCCGCCATTACCGTTCATCATTTGTTTTGCGTTTTGCGGCAAAAAAACTAGAATTTCGCACGATTACACTATTTCTGTGTGCCGCCTTTCGAGTGGGCCGGGCCCCTCCGGACCCGTATCACCTTTAAGATTTTTGGGCCATCAAATATGACCTATGGAACTATAGTCACTGCCTCGCTATGACCGTTCCTTGTTTTGTTGCGTTTTACGGCCAAAAACCTTGAATTCAGCCCGATTCCCATATTTTCGTGTCCTATAGCCCACGTCTTCCGAGTGGGCCCAGGCCGCCCGGACCCGGATAGCCTAAAGTTTTTTCAAGGCATGAAATACGACCTAAGGAACCATAGTCACCGCCCCACCATGATCGTTCCTCGTGTTTTTGTGTTATACGGCCAAAAAATGAGAATTTCGCCTGATTCCCATCTTTTCGTGTGCTATCGCCCACGCCTTCCGAGTGAGCCCGACCCCCGGACCCCGAGAGCCTAAAATTTTTCTGTGCCATCAAATACGACCAAAGCTACCATAGTCACCGCCCCTCCATGACCGTTCTTCATTATTTTGCGTTTTACGGCCAAAAAACTAGAATTCCTTCCGATTCCCATATTTTCGTGTGCTATAGCCCACGCCTTCCGAGTGGGCCCGAGCCCCGGACCCGGATCGCCTAAAAATTTTACGAGCCATCTAATATGACCTAAGGAACCATAGTCACCGCCCCGCCATGATCGTTCCTAGTTTTTTTTCATTTTACGAACAAAAAATAGATTTCCACCCGATTACCATATTTCCGTGTGCTATAGTACACGCCTTCCGAGAGGGCCGGGTCCCTACAGACTCGGATCGCCTAAAATTTTTCCATGCTATCAAATACGATCAAAAGAACAATAGTCAACACCCTGGCAAGACTGTTCCTCGTTTTTTTGCGTTTTACGGCCAAGAAACTAGAATTCTGCCCGATTCCCATATTTTCGTGTGTTATAACCCACGCCTTACGAGTGGGCACGGGCCCCCGGACCCGGATCGCCTAAAAAATATTCGGTTCATACAATACAACCTAAGGTGCTATAGTCACCGCCCCGCCATGACCGTTCCTCGTTGTTGTGTGTTTTACGGCCAAAATACTAGAATTCCGCCCGATTACCATATTTTCGCGTGCCGCCTTCCGAGTGGGCTGGGCCCCTCCGGACTCGGATCGCCTTTAATTTTTTCAGGCCATCAAATACCAACTAAGGAACCATAGTCACCTCCTCACCATGACCGTTCCTCGTATTTTTGCGTTTTACGGCAAAACAACTAGAATTTCGCCCGATTCTCATATTTTCGTGTGCTATAGCCCACACCTTCTAAGTGGGTCCGAGCCCCCAGACCAGGATTGCCTAAAACTTTTCGGCCCATAAAATACGACCTAAAGAACCATAGTCACCGCCTTGCCATGACTGTTCCATGTTTTTTGTGTTTTACGGCCAAAAACTATAATTCCGCCTAATTCCCATATTTATATGTGCTATAACCCACACCTTCCCAGTGGGCAGGGCCCCCCGGATTGCCTAAAAAATTTTCGAGACATCAAATACGACATATGGTACCATAGTCAACGCCCCGCCATAATCTTACCTCATTTTTTTGCATTTTACGGCCAAAAACTAGAATTCCGCCCGATTCCCATATTTTCGTGCGCTACCTTCCGAGTGGGCCCGGACCCCGATCGCCTAAAATATTTTTGGGACATCAGATACAAACTAAGGAACCATAGTCACCGCCCTGCCATGACCGTTCCTCGTGTTTTTGCGTTTTACGGCCAAAAAACTAGAATTTCGCTCGATTCCCATATTTTCGTGTGCTACAGCTCACGCCTTCCCAGTGGGCCGGCCCCTAGGACTCGGATCGCCTAAAATTTTTCAGGGCCATCAAATATGACCAAAAGAACAATAGTCACCACCATGGCATGATCGTTCCTCGTTTTTTTGCGTTTTACGGCCAAGAAACTAGAATTCTGCCTGATTCCCATATTTTCGGGCCATAAAATATGACCTAAAGAACCATAGTCACCGCCTTGCCATGACCGTTCCTGTTTTTTGTGTTTTACGGCCAAAAACTATAATTTCGCTCGATTCCCATATTTATGTGTGCTATAACCCACACCTTCCTAGTGGGTAGGGCCCCCCAGATCGCCTAATATTTTTTCGGGACAACAAATACGACCTAAGGTACCATAGTCACCGCCCCGCCATGACCTTTCCTCGTTGTTTTGCGTTTTACGGCCAAAAATTAGAATTCTGCCCGATTCCCATATTTTCGTGTGCTACCTTCCGAGTGGGCCCGTACCCCAATCGCCTAAAATATTTCCGGGACATAATATACGAACTAAGGAATCATAGTCACCGCCCTGCCATGACCGTTCCTCGTTATTTTGCGTTTTACGGCCAAAAAACTAGAATTTCGTCTGATTCCCATATTTTCGTGTGGTATAGCCCATGCCTTCCAAGTGGGCCCGGCCCCCGAACCCCGAGAGCCTAAAAATTTTTCGTGCCATCAAATACGACCTAAGGAACCATAGTCACCGCCTCGCCATGACCGTTCCTTGTTTTTTTGCGTTTTACGGCCAAAAAACTAGAATTCAGCTCGATTCCCATATTTTCATGTTCTATAGCCCACGCCTTCCGAATGGGCCCGGGCCGCCTGAACCCGGATAGCCTAAAAAATTTTCGGGCCATCAAATACAACCTAAGGAACCATAGTCACCGCCCCACCATGATCGTTCCTCGTTTTTTTGCGTTTACGGCCAAATATTGAGAATTTCGCCCGATTTCCATATTTTCGTGTGTTATCGCCCACGCCTTCCGAGTAGGCCCGGCCCCCCGGACCCCGAGAGCCTAAAATTTTTCCGTGCCATCAAATATGACCAATGGTACCATGGTCACCGCCCCGCCTTGACCGTTCTTCGTTGTTTTGTGTTTTATGGCCAAAAAATTAGAATTCCTTCCGATTCCCATATTTTCGTGTGCTATAGCCCACGCCTTCCGAGTGGGCCCAAGCCCTGGACCCGGATCGCCTAAAAATTTTATGAGCCATCAAATACAACCTAAGGAACCATAGTCACCGCCCCGCCATGATAATTCCTAGTTTTTTGCGTTTCACGGCCAAAAAATAGAATCCGCCCTATTCCCATATTTTCGTGTGCTATAGTCCATGGCTTCGAGATGGCCGGGCTCACTGGACTCGGATCGCCTAAAATTTTTCCAGGTCATCAAATACGGCCAAAATTACAATTAGTCACCACCCTACCATGACTGTTCCTTGTTTTTTTTTGCATTTTACGGCCAAGAAACTAGAATTTCGCTTGAATCCCATATTATTTTCGTGTGCTATAGCCCAAGCCTTCCGAGTGGGCACGGGCCCCCCGGACCCCGATCGTCTAAAAATTTTTTGGGCCATCAAATACGAACTAAGGTACCATATTCACCACCCTGCCATGACCGTTTCTTGTTGTTTTGCATTTTACGGCCAAAAAGCTAGAATTCCGCTCGATAACCACATTTCTGTGTGCTATCCACGCCTTCCGAGAGGGCCGAGCCCCTATAGATTGGGATCGCCTAAAAAATTTCCAGGCCATCAAATACGACCAAAAGAACAATAGTCACCACCCTAGCATGATCGTTCCTCATTTTTTTGCGTTTTACAGCCAAGAAACTAGAATTCTGCCCGATTCCCATATTTTCGTGTGCTATAACCCACGCCTTATGAGTGGGCACGGGCCCCCGGACCCGGATCGCCTAAAACTTTTTCGGCCCATACAATACGACCTAAGGTACCATAGTCACCGCCCCACCATGAATGTTCCTCGTTGTTTTGCTTTTCACGGCCAAAACACTAGAATTCTACCCGATTACCATATTTTCGTGTGCTGCCTTCCGAGTGGGCCGGGCCTCTCCGGAACTCGGATCGCCTTTAATTTTTTCCGGGCCATCAAATACCACCTAAGGAACCATAGTCACCGCCCCGCCATGACCGTTCCTCTTTTTTTGCGTTTTACGGCAAAACAACTAGAATTTCGCCTGATTCCCATATTTTCGTGTGCTATAGCCCACGCCTTCCGAGAAGGCCCGATCCCATGGACCAGGATCGACTAAAAAAATTTTGGGCCATAAAATACGATCTAAAGAACCATAGTCACCGCTTTGCCATGATCGTTCCATGTTTTTTGTGTTTTACGGCCAAAAATTATAATTCCGCCTGATTCCCATATTTATGTGTGCTATAACACACGCCTTCCCAGTGGGCAGGGCCCCCTGGATCACCTAAAATTTTTCCGGGTCATCAAATACAACCTAAGGTACCATAGTCACCACCCCGCCATGACCTTTCCTCGTTTTTTTGCGTTTTACGGCCAAAAACTAGAATTCCGCCCGATTACTATATTTTCGTGCGCTACCTTCCGAGTGGGCCCGTACCCCGATCGCCTAAAATATTTTTGGGACATCAGATATGAACTAAGGAACCATAGTCACCGCCCTTCCATGACCGTTCCTCGTTTTTTTGCGTTTTACGGAAAAAAAACTAGAATTTTGCCCGATTCCCATATTTTCGTGTGCTATAGCCCATGCCTTCCCAGTGGGCCGGCCCCCCGGACTCGGATCGCCTAAAATTTTTGGGGGGCAACAAATACGACCTAAAAAACCATAGTCACCGCCCCGCCATGACCGTACATCGTTCTTTTGTATTTTGCGGCCAAAAAACTAGAATTTCGCCCGATTACCATATTTTTGTGTGCCGCCTTCCGAGTGGGCCGGGCCCCTCCGGATCCGTATCGCCTTTTAGATTTCTGGGCCATCAAATATGACCTAAGGAACCATAGTCACCGCCTCGCCATGACCGTTCCTTTTTTTTTTTGCGTTTTACGGCCAAAAAACTAGAATTCAGGCCGATTGCCATATTTACGTGTGTTATAGCCCACGCCTTCCGAGTGGGTCCGGGCCGCCCGGATCCGGATAGCCTAAAACTTTTTTGGGCTATCAAATACAACCTAAGGAACCATAGTCACCGCCCCACCATGATCGTTCCTTGTTGTTTTGCATTTTACGGCCAAAAAACTAGAATTCCGCCTGATTCCCATATTTTCGTGTGCTATAGCCCTCTCCTTACGAGTGGGCCCGGACGCCGATGGCCTAAAAATATTTCGGGCCATCAAATAAGACCTAAGGAACCATAGTCACTGCCCTGCCATGACCGTTTCTTGTTGTTTTGCGTTGTATGGCCAAAAGCTAGAATTCCGCCCGATTACCATATTTCTGTGTGCTATAGTCCACGCCTTCCGAGAGGGCCGGGACCCTACTGAATCGGATTGCCTAAAATTTTTTCAGGCCATCAAATACGACCAAAAGAACAATAGTCACCACCCTCGCATGACCGTTCCTCATTTTTTGTGTGTTTTACGGCCAAGAAACTAGAATTCCTCCCGATTCCCATATTTTCGAGCCATAAAATACGACCTAAAGAACCATAGTCACCGCCTTGCCATGACCGTTCCATGTTTTTTGTGTTTTACGGCCAAAAACTATAATTCCGCATGATTCCCATATTTATGTGTGCTATAACCCACGCCTTTCTAGTGGGTAGGGCCCCCCGGATCGCCTAAAACTTTTCCGGGACATCAAATACAACCTAAGATACCATAGTCACCGCCCCGCCATGACCTTTCCTCATTTTTTGCGTTTTACGGCAAAAAACTAGAATTCCGCCCGATTCCCATATTTTCGTGTGCTACCTTTCGAATGGTCCCTGACCCCGATCGCCTAATATATTTCCGGGACATCAGATATGAACTAAGGAACCATAGTCACCGCCCAGCCATGACCGTTCCTCGTTTTTTTTGCGTTTTACGGCCAAAAAACTAGAATTTTGCTCGATTCCCATATTTTCGTGTGCTATAGCCCACGTCTTCCCAGTGGGCCGGCCCCCCGGACTCGGATTGCCTAAAAATTTTTGGGGCCATCAAATACGACCTAAAAAACCATAGTCACCCCCCGCCATGACCGTTCATCATTCTTTTGCATTTTGCGACAAAAGAACTAGAATTTTGCCCGATTACCATATTTTTGTGTGCCACCTTCTGAGTGGGCCGGGCCCCTCCGGACCCGTATCGCCTTTAAGATTTCTGGGCCATCAAATACGACCTACGGAACCATAGTCACCTCCCCGCCATGACCGTTCTTCGTTGTTTTGCGTTTTACGGCCAAAAAACTAGAATTTCTCCCGATTCCCTTATTTTCGCGTGTTATAGCCCACGCCTTCCGAGTGGGCCCGAGCCCCCGGACCCGGACCGCCTAAAAATTTTTCGAGCCATCAAATACGACCTAAGGAACCATAGTCACCGCCCCGCCATGCCCGTTCTTCGTTGTTTTGCATTTTACGGCCAAAAAACTAGAATTTCGCCCGATTCCCATATTTTAGTGTGCTATAGCCCACGCCTTCTGATTGGGCCCGAGCCCTCGGACCCAGATCGCCCAAAAAGTTTACGAGCCATCAAATACGACTTAAGGAACCATAGTCACCTCCCTGCCATGATCGTTCCTAGTTTTTTGCGTTTTACGGCCAAAATATTGAATTCCGCCCGATTCCCATATTTTCGTGTGCTATAGTCCATGCCTTCAAGTGGGCGAGGCCCCCCGGACTCGGATCGCCTAAATATTTTCCAGGCCATCAAATACGACCAAAAGAACTATAGTCACCACCCTACCATGACCGTTGCTTGTTCTTTTGCGTTTTACGGCCAAGAAACTAGAATTCTGCCTGATTCCCATATTTTCGTGTGCTATAACCCACGCCTTACGAGTGGCCACGGGCCCCCGGACCCGGATCGCCTAAAATTTTTTTGGGCCATACAATATGACCTAAGGTACCATAGTCACCGCCTCGCCATGACCGTTCCTCGTTGTTTTGCGTTTTACGGCCAAAACACTAGAATTTCGCCCGATTACCATATTTTCATGTGCCGCCTTCCGAGTGTGCTGGGCCCCTCCGGACTCGGATCGCCTTTAATTTTTTTGGGCCATAAAATACCACCTAAGGAACCATAGTCATCGCCCCGCCATGATCGTCCCTCATTTTGTTTCATTTTACAGCAAAACAACTAGAATTTCGCCCGATTCCCATATTTTCGTGTGCTATATAGCCCACGCCTTTCGAGTGGGCCCAATCCCCCGGACCAGGATCGCCTAAAATTGTTTCGGGCGATAAATTATGACCTAAAGGACCATAGTCAGTGCCTTGCCAAGACCGTTCCAAGTTTTTTGTGTTTTACGGCCAAAATCTATAAGTCCGCCCGATTCCCATATTTATGTGTGCTATAACCCACGCCTTCCCAGTGGGCAGGGCCCCCCGGATCGCCTAAAATTTTTTCGGGCCATCAAATACGACCTAAGGTACCATATTCACCCCCCGCCATGACCTTTCCTCGTTGTTCTGCGTTTTACGACCAAAATCTAGAATTTCGCCCGATTACCATATTTCCGTGTGCTACCTTTCGAGTGGGCCCGGACCCCGATCGCCTAAAATATTTTCGGGACATCAGATACGAACTAAGGAACCATAGTCACCACCCTGCCATGACCATTCCTCGTTTTTTTGCGTTTTACGGCCAAAAAACTAGAATTTCGCCCAATTCCCATATTTTCGTGTGCTATTGCCCACGCCTTCCCAGTGGGCCGGCCCCCCAGTCTCGGATCGCCTAAAATTTTTTAGGGCCATCAAATACGACCTAAAAACCCATAGTCACTGCCCCTCCATGACCGTTCATCGTTCTTTTGCGTTTTACAGCAAAAAAACTAGAATTTCGCACGATTACCATATTTTTGTGTGCCGCCTTCCGAGTGGGCCGGGCCCCTCCGGACCCGTATCGCCTTTAAGATTTCTGGGCCATTAAATACGACCTAAGGAACCATAGTCACCGTCTCGTCACGACCGTTCCTTGTTATTTTGCGTTTTACGGCCAAAAAACTAGAATTCAGCCCGATTCCCATATTTTCGTGTGCTATATCCCACGCCTTCCGAGTTAGCCCAGGCCGCCCGGACCCTGATAGCCTAAATTTTTTTCGGGCCATCAAATACGACCTAAGGAACCATAGTCACCACCCCACTATGATTGTTCCTCGTTTTTTTTGCATTTTACGGCCAATAAACTAGAATTCCGCTCGATTCTCGTATTTTCGTGTGCTATAGCCCTCGCCTTCCGAGTGGGCCCGGACCCTGATCGCCTAAAAAAAGTTCGGGCTATCAAATAAGACCTAAGGAACCACAGTCTCCGCCCTGCCAAGACCGTTTCTCGTTATTTTGCGTTTTACAGCCAAAAAACTAGAATTCCGCCCGATTACCATATTTTCGTGTGCCGCCTTCCTGGTGGGCTTGGCCCCTCTGGACCCGGATCACCTTAAATTTTTCCGGGCCATCAAATATGACCTAAGGAACCATAGTCACTGCCCCGCCATGACCGTTCTTAGTTGTTTTGCATTTTACGACCAAAAAACTAGAATTTCGCCCGATTCCCATATTTTCGTGTGCATAGCCCACGCCTTCCGAGTGGGCCCGAGCCCCCAGACTCGGATCGCCTAAAAATTTTTCGAGCCATCAAATACGACCTAAGGAACCATAGTCATCGCCCTGCCATGGTCGTTCCTAGTTTTTTGCATTTTACGGCCCAAAAATAAAATTCCGCCTGATTCCCATATTTCTGTGTGCTATAGTCCATGCCTTCGAGTGGGCCGGGCCCCCCGGACTCGGATCACCTAAATATTTTTCAGGCCATCAAATACGACCAAAAGAACAATAGTCACCACCCTGCCATGACCGTTCCTTATTTTTTTGCGTTTTACGGCCAAGAAACAGAATTCCGCCCGAATCCCATATTTTCGTGTGCTATAGCCCAAGCCTTCCGAGTGGCTCGGGCCCCCGGACCCCGATCGCCTAAAAACTTTTCGGGCCATCAAATACGAACTAAGTTACCATAATCACGGCCACGCCATGACCGTTTCTTGTTGTTTTGCGTTTTACGGCCAAAAAGCTAGAATTCTGCCCGATTACCATATTTTCATGTGCTATAGTCCATGCCTTCGAGTGGGCCGGGCCACCTTGACTCGGATCGCCTAAATATTTTCTAGGCCATCAAATACGACCAAAAGAACAATAGTCACCACCCTGCCATGACCGTTCTTCATTTTTTTGCATTTTACGGCCAAGAAACTAGAATTTCGCCCGATTCCCATATTTTCGTGTGCTATAACCCACGCCTTACGAGTGGGAACGGGCCCCTGGACCCGGATCGCCTAAAATTTTTTCGGGCCATACAATACGACCTAAGGTACCATAGTCACCGCCCCGCCATGACCGTTCCTCTTTATTTTTAGTTTTACGGCCAAAATACTAGAATTCCGACCGATTTCCATATTTTCGTATGCCACCTTCCGAGTGGGCTGGATCCCTCCGGACCCGGATCGCCTTTAATTTTTTCGGGATATCAAATACGACCTAGGAAACCATAGTCACCGTCCCGCCATGACCGTTCCTCGGTTTATTTGCGTTTTACGGCAAAACAACTAGAATTTTGACTGATTCCCATATTTTCGTGTGCTATAGCTCACGCCTTCCGAGTGTGCCCGAGCCACGGGACCAGGATCGCCAAAAAAAAATTTGGGCCATAAAATACGACCTAAGGAAACATAGTCGCCGCCACGCCATGACCGTTCTTCGTTTGTTTTGCGTTTTACAGCCAAAAAACTAGAATTCCACCCGATTCCCATTCTTTCGTGTGCTATAGCCCACGCCTTCCGAGTGAGCCCGGGTCTCCCGGACCCCGATCTCCTAAAAATTTTCCGAGCCATGAAATACGACCTAAGAAACCATAGTTACCGCCCCTCCATGACCGTTCGTCGTTTCTTTGCGTTTTATGAACAAAAAACTAGAATTCCTCCCGATTACCATATTTTCGTATGTCGCCTTCCAAGTGGGCCGGGGCCCCCTGACCCGGATCGCCTTCAATTTTTCCGGGCCATCAAATACGACCTAAGGAACCATAGTCACCGCCCCGCCATGATCGTTCCTCATTTTTTGCATTTTACGGCCAAAACACTAGAATTCCGACCGATTACCATATTTTCGTGTGCCGCCTTTCGAGCGGCCCGGGCCCCCTGGACCCCGATCGCCTAAATATTTTTCGGGCTATGAAATACGACCTAAGGAACCATAGTTACCGCCCCTCCATGACTGTTCCTCATTTTTTGCGTTTTTAGGCCAAAAAACTAGAATTCCGCGTGATTCGCATATTTTCATGTGCTACCACGCCTTCCGAGTGGCCCAGGCCCTCCGAACCCCGATCGCATAAAAATTTTTTGGGCCATGAAATACGACCTAAGGAACTATAGTTACCGCCCCGCCATGACCATTCCTCATTTTATTTTTGCGTTTTACGGCAAAAGAACTAGAATTCCGCCCGATTCCCATTTTTTCGTATGCCCACGCCTTCCGAGTGGGTCCGAGCCCCCATACCCAGATCAAGTAAAATTTATTTGGGCCATAAAATACGACCTAAGGAACCATAGTCGCCGCCCCGCCATGATCGTTCCTCGTTTTTTGCGTTTTACAGCCAAAAATCGATTCCCAAAGTTTCTTGTGCTATAGCTCACGCCTTCCAAGTGGGTTCGGACCCCCGGACCCATATCGCCTAATAATTTTTCGGACTATCAAATACAACCTAAGGTACCATAGTCAACGCCCTACCATGACCGTTCCTTTTTTTTTTGGGTTTTACGGCTAAAAAACTAGAATTCCGCCTGATTCCCATATTTTCGTGTGCTATAGCCCACGCCTTCTGAATGGGCTCGGGCCCCCCGAACCCAGATCGCTTAAAAAATTTTCAGGCCGTCGAATATGACCTAAGGAACCATACGGCCAAAACACTAGAATTCTGCGTGATTCCCATATTTTCGTGTGCTAGCCCACGACTTCCGAGTGGCCCGGGCTTCCCAGACCCCGATCGCCTAAAAGTTTTTTGGGCCATGAAATACGACCTAAGGAACCATAGTTACTGCCCCGCCATGACTGTTCCTCATTGTTTTGCATTTTACGGCCAAAAAACTAGAATTCCGCCTGATTCCCATATTTTCGTGTGCTATGGCCGACGCCTTCTGAGTGGGCCTAGGAAACCCGGACCCGGATCGCCTAATATTTTTTCGGGCAATAGAATACGACATAAGGAACTATATTCATCGCCCCACCATGACCGTTCCTCATTATTTTTGCGTTTTACGGCCAAAAAATTAGAATTTCGATCGATTCCCATATTTTCGGATGCTATAGCCCACGCTTTTCGAGTGGGCCCGAACCCCCGGAACTGGATCACCTAAAAATACAACCTAAGGAACCATAGTCATTTCCCTTCCTTGACCGTTCCTCGTTGTTTTTCGTTTTACGGCCAAGAAACTAGAATTTCGCCCGATTCCCATATTTTCGTGTGCTATAGCCCACGCCTTCCTAGTGGGTCCAGGCCCCCCGGACGCCGATCGCTTAAAATATTTTTGAGCCATCAAATACAACCTAAGGAACCATAGTCGCGGCCCTCCATGACCTTTCCCCTTTTGTTTGCATTATACGGCCAAAAAACTAGAATTCTGCACGATTCCCATATTTTCGTATGCTATAGTCCACGCCTTCCGAGTGGGACCAGTCCCCCCGGACCCGGATCGCCTAAAATATTTCTGGCCCATCAAATAAGACCTATGGAACCATATTAACTGCCCCTCCATGACCTTTCCTCATTTGTTTGCGTTATACGGCCAAAAAACTAGAATTCCACACGATTCCCAAATTTCGTATGCTATAGTCCACGCTTTCAAAGTGGGACCGGGCCCCCCGGACCCGGATCGCCTAAAATTTTTTTGGGCCATCAAATACGACCTAAGGAACCATATTCACCGCCCCGAAATGACCGTTCCTCGTTATTTTGTGTTTTACGGCCAAAACACTAGATTTTCGCCTAATTCCCATATTTTCGTGTGCAATAGCCTACGCCTTGCAAGTGGGCCCGGCCCCCCGGACCCGAATTGCCTAAACTTTTTCTGGGCCATCAAATACGACCTAAGGAGCCATATTCACCGCCCCTCCTTGACCTTTCCTCATTTGTTTGCGTTATACGGCCAAAAAACTAGAATTCCGCCTAATTCCCATATTTTCGTGTGCAATAGCCTACGCCTTGCAAGTAGGCCCGACCCCCCAGACCCGAATCGCCTAAAAAAATTTCGGGCTATCAAATACGACCTAAGTAACCACAGTCACCGCCTCACCATGACCGTTCCTCATTTTTTGCGTTTTACGGTCAAGAAACTAGAATTCCGCATGATTCCCATTTTTTCATGTATTATAGCCCACGCCTTCCGAGTGGTCCTGGGCCCCTCAGACCCAGATCGCCTAAAATTTTCCCGGGCCACCAAATACGAACCAAGGAACCATAGTCACCGCCCACCATAACTGTTCCTCGTTGTTTTGCGTTTTACGGCCAAGAAACAAGAATTCCACATCTCATATTTTCGTATGCTATAGCCCATATTCACCGTCCCTCAATGACCTTTCCTCGTTTGTTTGCGTTATACGGCCAAAAAACTAGAATTTCGCACGATTCCCATATTTTCGTACGCTATAGTCCATGCCTTCTGAGTGGGACCGGGCCCCCCGGACCTGAATCGTCTAAATTTTTTTCGGGCCATCAAATACGACCTAAGGAACCATAGTCACCACCCTGCCATGACCGTTCCTCATTGTTTTGCGTTTTACGGCCAAAAAACTAGAATTCCGTCCAATTCCCATATTTTCGTGTGCTATAGCCCACGCCTTCCGAGTGGACCCGGGCCCTCCGGAGTCGGATCGCCTAAAATTTTTCCGTGCCATCAAATACGACCTAAGGATCAATAATCACTGCCCCGCCATGACCGTTCCTCGTTATTTTGCATTTTACGGCCAAAAAACTAGATCTCTGCCCGATTTTCATATTTTCGTGTGCTATAGCCCATGCCTTCTGAGTGGGCCCGGGTCCCCGAACCCGGATCGCCTAAACTTTTTTTGGGCCATCCAATATGACCTAAGGAACCATATTCACTGCCCCTCCATGACCTTTCCTCGTTTGTTTGCATTATACGGCCAAAAAACTAGAATTCCCCGAGTGGTCCCAGGCCCCCCGGACCCGGATCGCCTAAACTTTTTCAGGGCCATTAAATACGACCTAAGGAACCATTGTCACCGCCCCGCCATGACCGTTCCTCATTGTTTTGCGTTTTACGGCCAAGAAACAAGAATTTCGCACGATTCACATATTTTCATATGCTATAGCCCATGCCTTCCGAGTGGGACCGAGCTCCCCGGACTCGGATCGCCTAAACATTTTTTGAGTCATCAAATACGACCTAAGGAACCATGGTCACGGCCCCTCCATGACCGTTCCTCATTGTTTTGCGTTTTACGGCCAAAAAACTAGAATTCCGCCCTATTCCCATATTTTCATGTGCCCACGCCTTCCGAGTGGGCCCGAGCCCCAGAACCTGGATCAAGTAAAATTTATTTGGTCCATAGAATACGAACTAAGGACCATAATCGCAGCCCAGCCATGATCGTTCCTCATTTTTTGAGTTTTACAGCCAAAAACTAATTCCCAAATTTTCGTGTGCTATAGCTCACGCCTTCCGAGTGAGCCCGGACCCCAGGACTCGGATCGCCTAATAATTTTTCGGGCCATCAAATACGACCTAAGGTACCATAGTCAATGCCCTGCCATGACCATTCCTCGTTTTTTTGCGTTTTACGGCCCAAAAACTAGAATTTCTTCCGATTCTCATATTTTCGTGTGCTATAACCTACGCCTTCCGAGTGGGCTTGGGCCCCCCGGACCCGGATAGCCTAAAATATTTTCAGGCCATCGCATATGACCTAAGGAACCATAGTCACCGCCCCACTATTACCGTTTCTCATTATTTTTGCATTTTACGGCCAAAACACTAGAACTCCGCCTGATTCCCATATTTTCGTGTGCTATAGCCCATGCCTTTCGAATGGCCCGGGCCCCCCGAACCCTGATCGCCTAAAATATTTTCTTACCATGAAATACAACCTAAGGAACCATAGTTACCGCCCCGCCATGAACGTTCCTCATTTTTTTGCGTTTTACAACCAAAAAACTAGAATTCCGATCGATTCCCATATTTTCGGGTGCTATAGCCCACGCCTTCCGAGTGGGCCCGAGCCCCCGGAACCAGATCGCCTAAAAATATGACCTAAGGAACCATAGTCATTTCCCTTCCATGACCGCTTGTACTTTTCCGTTTTACGGCCAAAAAACTAAAATTCTGCCCGATTCCCATTTTTTCGTGTGCTATAGCGGCCTTCCAAGTGGGTCCGGGCCCCCCGGACGCCGGTCGCCTAAAATTTTTCCGAGCCATCAAATACAACCAAAGGAATGATAGTCGCCGACTCTCCATGACCTTTCCTCGTTTGTTTGCATTATACGACCAAAAAAGTAGAATTCCGCACGATTCTCATATTTTCATATGCTATAGTCCACGCCTTCCGAGTGGGACTGGGCCCCCTAGACCCGAATGGCCTAAAATAATTTCGGGCCATTAAAAATGACCTAAGGAACCATATTCTCCACCCCTCCATGATCTTTCCTCGTTTGTTTTCAATATACGGCCAAAAAACAAGAATTCCGCACGATTTCCATAATTTCGTATGCTATAGTCCACGCTTCCGAGTGGGACCGGGCCCCCGGAACCGGATCGCCTAAAATTTTTCCGGACCATCAAATACGACCTAAGGAAGCATATTCACCGCCCCGCCATGACCGTTCCTCGTTATTTTGGGTTTTACGGCCAAAAAACTAGAATTTCGCCCGATTCCCATATTTTCATGTGCCCACGCCTTCCGAGTGGCCCGAGCCCCAGAACCTGGATCAAGTAAAATTTATTTGGTCCATAGAATACGACCTAAGGACCATAATCGCAGCCCAGCCATGATCGTTCCTCATTTTTTGAGTTTTACGGCCAAAAACTAATTCCCAAATTTTCGTGTGCTATAGCTCACGCCTTCCGAGTGAGCCCGGACCCCAGGACCCTGATCGCCTAATAATTTTCCGAGCCATCAAATACGACCTAAGGTACCATAGTCAATGCCCTGCCATGACCATTCCTCGTTTTTTTGCGTTTTACGGCCAAAAAACTAGAATTTCGTCCGATTCCCATATTTTCGTGTGCTATAGCCTACGCCTTCCGAGTGGGCTTGGGCCCCCCGGACCCGGATAGCCTAAAATTTTTTTAGGCCATCGCATACGGCCTAAGGAACCATAGTCACCGCCCCACTATTACCGTTCCTTGTTTTTTTGCATTTTACGGCCAAAACACTAAAACTCCGCATGATTCCCATAGTTTCGTGTGCTATAGCCCATGCCTTCCGAATGGCCCGGGCCCCCCGAACCCCGATCTCCTAAAATATTTTCTTACCATGAAATACAACCTAAGGAACCATAGTTACCGCCCCGCCATGAACGTTCCTCATTTTTTTGCATTTTACAACCAAAAAACTAGAATTCCGATCGATTCCCATATTTTCGGGTGCTATAGCCCACGCCTTCCGAGTGGGCCCGAGCCCCCGGAACTAGATCGCCTAAAAATATGACCTAAGGAACCAGAGTCATATCCCTTCCATGACCGCTTGCACTTTTCTGTTTTACGGCCAAAAAACTAAAATTCTGCCTGATTCCTATTTTTTCGTGTGCTATAGCGGCCTTCTAAGTGGGTCCGGGCCCCCCGGATGCCGATCGCCTAAAATTTTTCCGAGCCATCAAATACAACCAAAGGAACGATAGTCGCCGACTCTCCATGACCTTTCCTCGTTTGTTTGCGTTATACGACCAAAAAAGTAGAATTCCGCACGATTCCCATATTTTCATATGCTATAGTCCACGCCTTCCGAGTGGGACCGGGCCCCCTGGACCCGAATGGCCTAAAAATATTTCGGGCCATTAAAAATGACCTAAGGAACCATATTCTCCACCCCTCCATGATCTTTCCTCGTTTGTTTTCAATATACGGCCAAAAAACAAGAATTCCGCACGATTCCCATAATTTCGTATGCTATAGTCCACGCCTTCCGAGTGGGACCGGGCCCCTCGGAACCGGATCGCCTAAAAATTTTCCGGACCATCAAATACGACCTAAGGAAGCATATTCACTGCCCCGCCATGACCGTTCCTCGTTATTTTGCATTTTACGGCCAAAAAATGAGATTTCCGCCCGATTCACATATTTTCGTGTGTTATAGCCCACGCCTTTTGAGTGGCTCCCCCGGACCTGGATCACCTAAAAAACAATTGGGCCATCAAATACGACCTAAGGAACCATATTCACCGCCCTCCTTGACCTTTACGCATTTGTTTGCGTTATACGGCCAAAAAACTAGAATTCCGCAAAATTCTCATATTTTCGTGTGCAATAGCCTACGCCTTGCGAGTGGGCCCGGCCCCCCCGGACTCTGATCGACTAAAATTTTTCTGGGCCATCAAATACAACCTAAGGAACCATAGTCACCGCCCCGCCATGACCGTTCCTCTTTTTTTTGCGTTTTACGGTCAAGAAACTAGAATTCCGCATGATTCCCATTTTTTCATGTGTTATAGCACACGCCTTCCGAGTGGTCCTGGGCCCCCCGGACCCAGATCGCCTAAAATATTTTCGGGCTATCAGATACGAACTAAGGAACCATAGTCACCGCCCCACCATAACCGTTCCTCGTTGTTTTGCGTTTTACGGCCAAGAAACAAGAATTCCACACAATTCTCATATTTTCGTATGCTATAGCCCACGCCTTCCGAGTGGGACCGGGCCCCTTGGACTCGGATAGCCTAAAATTTTTTCAGGCCATCAAATACGACCTAAGGAACCATATTCACCGCCTCTCCATGACCTTTCCTCATTTGTTTGCGTTATACGGCCAAAAAACAAGAATTCCGCACGATTCCCATATTTTCTTATGCTATAGTCCATGCCTTCTGAGTGGGACCGGCCCCCCCAGACCATGAACACCTAAAGTTTTTTCGGGCCATCAAATACGACCTAAGGAACCATAGTCACCGCCCCTCCATGACTGTTCCTCATTGTTTTGCGTTTTACGGCCAAAAAACTAGAATTCCGCCCAATTGCCATATTTTCGTGTGCTATAGCCCACGCCTTCCGAGTGGACCCGGCCCCCCCGGACTCGGATCGCTTAAAATTTTTCCAAGCCATCAAATACGAACTAAGGATAAATATTCACCGCCCCGCCATGACCGTTCCTCGTTATTTTGCATTTTACGGCCAAAAAACTAGATTTCGGCCTGATTTCCATATTTTCGTATGCTATAGCCCACGCCTTCTGATTGGGTCCGGGCCCCCGGACCCGGATCACCTAATCTTTTTTCGGGCCATGAAATACGACCTAAGGAACCATATTCACTGCCCCTCCATGACCTTTCCTCGTTTGTTTGCATTTTACAGCCAAAAAACTAGAATTCTGCCCAATTCCCATATCCTCGTGTGCAATAGCCTACGCCTTGCGAGTGGTCCCGGCCCCTGGACCCGGATCGCCTAAAAGTTTTCTGGGCCATCAAATACGACCTAAGGAACCATAGTCACTGCCCCGCCATAACCGTTCATCATTTATTTTGCGTTTTACGGTCAAGAAACTAGAATTCCGCATGATTCCCATTTTTTCGTATACTATAGCCCACGCCTTCTGAGTGGTCCTGGGCCCCCCGGACCCAGATCCCCTAAAAAATTTTCGGGCAATCAAATACGACCTAAGGAACCATAGTCACCGCCCCGCCATGACAGTTCCTTGTTGTTTTGCGTTTTACGGCCAAGAAACCAGAATTTCGCACGATTCACATATTTTCGTATGCTATAGCCTACGCCTTCCGAGTGGGACCAGGCCCCCCGGACCCGGATTGCCTAAAAATTTTCCGGTCCATCAAATATGACCTAAGGAACCATAGTCGCTGCTCCGCCATTATCGTTCCTCATTTTTTGCATTTTATGACCAAAAACCGATTCCCATATTTTCGTGTGCTAGCCCACGCCTTCCTAGTGGGCAGGGCCCCCGAACCCGGTTCGCCTAAAATTTTCCCGGGCCATCAAATACGACCTCAGGAACCATAGTCACCACCCTGTCATGACCATTCCTCATATTTTTGTGTTTTACGGCCAAAAAACTAGAATTCTGCCCGATTTCCATATTTTTGCGTGCTATAGCCCACGCTTTTCGAGTTGGCCTAGGCCTCCCGGATCCGGATCGCCTAAAATTTTTCCGGTCAATAAAAAAGGACCTAAGGTGCCATAGTCACCGCCCCTCCATGACCGTTCCTCATTTATTTGCATTTTACGGCAAAAAAACTTGAATTCCGCCTGATTCCCATATTTTCGTGTGATATAGCCCACGCCTTCCGAGTGGGCCCGGGTCCCCCGGACCCGGATCACCTAAAATTTTTCCAGGCCATCAGATATGACCTAAGAAACCATAGTCACCGCCCCTCCATGATCGTTCCTCTTACTTTTGAGTTTTACGGCCAAAAAACTAGAATTCTGTCCGATTCCCATATTTACGTGTGCTATAGCCCACTCCTTCCAAGTGGGCCCATGCCCCCAGACCCTGATCGCCTAAAAATTTTCTCGGTCATGAAATACGACCTAAGGAACCATAGTTATTGCCCCGCCATGACCATTTTTTGTTTTTTACGTTTTACGGCCATAAAACTAGAATTCCGCCTGATTCCCATATTTTCGTGTGCTATAGCCCACGCATTCCTAGTGGGCAGGGCCCCACGGACCTGGATTGCATAAAAATTTTCCGGGCCATCAAATATGACCTAAGGAACCATAGTCACCGCCCCGTCATGACCGTTCCTCACATTTTTGCATTTTACAGCCAAAAATATAGAATTCTGCCCGATTCCCATATTTTCATGTGCTATAGCCCACGCCTTCCCATTGTGCAGGTCCCCCCAGACCCGGATCGCCTAAAATATTTCCAGGCTGTCAAATACGACATAAGGTACCATAGTCACCGCCCTGCCATAATTGTTCCGCATTTATTTGCGTTTTACAGCAAAAAAACTAGAATTTCGCACGATTCTCATATTTTCGTGTGCAATAGCCCATGCCTTCCCAGTGTGCAGGGCCCCCGGACCCGAATCGCCTAATCTTTTTCGGGCCATCAAATACGACCTAAGGTACCATAGTCAGTGCCCCACCAAAACCGTTCCTCATTTATTTGCGTTTTACGGCAAAAAAACTAGAATTTCGCCCGATTCTCATATTTTCATTTGCTATAGCCCACGCCTTCCTAGTTTGCAGGGCCCCCCGGACTCGGATCGCCTAAAAATTTTCCGGGACATCAAATACGACCTAAGGAACCATAGTCACCGCTCCTCTATGACCTTTCCTCATTTTTTAGATTTTACGGCCAAAAAACTAGAATTCCGCCCGATTCCCATATTTTCGTGTGCTATAGCCCACGCCTTTCGAGTGGGCCCGGCCCCCCCGGACCTCGATCGCCTAAAATTTTTTCGGGCCATCATATACGACCTAAGGTACCAGATTCACCACCCCGCCATGACCGTTCCTCATGTTTTTGCGTTTTACGGCAAAAAAACTAGAATTCCGCCCGATTCCCATTTTTTCGTGTGCTATAGCCCACGCTTTCCGAGTAAGCCCGGTCCCCGGAACCCCGATCGCCTAAACTTTTTCCGGTCCATAAAATACGACCTAAGGTACCATAGTAACCGCCCCGCCATGACCGTTCCTCATTTATTTATGTTTTACGGCAAAAAAACTAGAATTCTGCATGATTCCCATATTTTCATGTGTTATAGCCCACGCCTTCCCAGTGTGTAGGGCCCCCGGACCCGAATCTCCTAAAAAGAATTTGGGCCATCAAATACGACCTAAGGAACCATAGTCACCGCCCTGTCATGACCTTTCCTCGTTTTTTTGCGTTTTACGGCAAAACAACTACAATTCCGTCTGATTCCCATATTTTCGTGTGCTATAGCCTTGCCTTCCGTGTGGACCCGGGCCCCCGGACCCTGATCGCCTAAAAATTTTCTGGGCCATCAAATACGACCTAAGGTACCATAGTCACTTCCCCGCCATGACCGTTTCTCATTTATTTGCATTTTACGACAAAAACACAAGAATTCCGCCCGATTCCCATATTTTCGTTTGCTATAGCCTACCCCTTCCCGGTGTGTTGGGCCCCCAGACGTGGAACACCTAAAAAATTTCCGGGCCACCAAATACGACCTATGGAACCATAATCACCACCCTTCCATGACCTTTCCTCATTTTTTGCATTTTACAGAAAAAAAACTAGAATTCCGCTTGATTCCCATATTTTTGTGTGCTATAGCCCACGCCTTCCGAGTGGGCCAGGTCCCCCGGACCCCAATCACCTAAAATTTTCTGGGCCATCAAATACGACCTACGAAAACATAGTCACCGCCCCGCCATGAACGTTCCTCATATATTTGCATTTTACGACCAAAAAACTAGAATTCCGCCCGATTCCCAAATTTTCATGTGTTATGGCCCACGCCTTCTGAGTGGGCCCGAGCCCCCGGACCCCGATAGCCTAAAAATATTTTGGGTCATGAAATATGAACTAAGGAACCATAGTTATCACCCCGCTATGACCGTTTCTCATTTTTTTACGTTTTACGGCCAAAAAAGTAGAATTCCGCCCGATTCTCATATTTTCGTGTGCTATAGCCCACGTCTTCCTAGTGGGCAAGCCCCCCGGACCCGGATCGCCTAAAAAAATTTCGGGCCATCAAATACGACCTAAGAAACCATAGTCATCACCCCGTCATGACCGTTCCTCATATTTTTGCATTTTACGGCCAAAAAACTAGAATTCCGCCCGATTCCCACATTTTTGTGTGTAATAGCCCCCGCCTTCCGAGTGGGCCTGGGCCCTCCGAATCCGGATCTGCTAAAATTTTTCTGGGCCATCAAATACGACCTAAGGAACCATAGTCACTGCCCCGCCATGACCTTTACTTGTTTTTTGCGTTTTACGGCCAAAGAACTAGAATTTCGCCCGATTCCCAGATTTTCTTGTGCTATAGACGACGTCTTCCGAGTGGGCCAGGTCCGACAAAACCGTTCATCATTTATTTTGCGTTTTACGGTCAAGAAACTAGAATTCCGCATGATTTCTATTTTTTCGTGTACTATAGCCCACGCCTTCTGAGTGGTCCTGGGCCCCCCGGACCCAGATCCCCTAAAAATTTTCCGGGCAATCAAATACGACCTTAGGAACCATAGTCACCGCCCCGCCATGACAGCTCCTTGTTGTTTTGCGTTTTACGGCCAAGAAACAAGAATTCCGCACGATTCCCATATTTTCGTATGCAATAGCCTACGCCTTCCGAGTGGGACCAGGCCCCCGAACCCGGATTGCCTAAAAATTTTCCGGTCCATCAAATACGACCTAAGGAACCATAGTCGCTGCCCCGCCATTATCGTTCCTCATTCTTTTGCGTTTTACGACCAAAAACCTATTCCTAAATTTTCGTGTGCTATAGCTCACGCCTTCCGAGTGGGCCCGGAACCCCGGACCCTGATCGCCTAATAATTTTCCGGGCCATCAAATACGACCTAAGGTACCATAGTCAACGCCCCGCTATGACCGTTTCTCATTTTTTTTGCGTTTTACAGCCAAAAACTAGAATTCTGTCTGATTCCCATATTTTCGTGTGCTATAGCCCACGACTTTCGAGTGGGCTTGGGCCCCTCGGACCCGGATAGCCTAAAATTTTTTCAGGCCATCGCATACGACCGAAGGTTCCTCGTTTTTTTTGCATTTTACGGCCAAAACACTAGAATTTTGCCTGATTCTTATATTTTCGTGTGCTATAGCCCACGCCTTCCGAGTGGACCGTGCCCCCCGGACCGCGATCGCCTAAAAACTTTTCTGGCCATGAAATACAACCTAAGGAACCATAGGTACGTCCCTGTCATAAACGTTCCTCATTTTTTTGCGTTTTACGACCAAAAAACTAAAATTCCGACCGATTCCCATATTTTCGGGTGTTATAGCCCACGCCTTCCGGGTGGGCCCGAGCCCCCGGAACCGGATCGCCTAAAATTACGATCTAAGGAATCATAGTCATTGCCCTGCCATGACAGCTTGTACTTTTTTGTTTTACGGCCAAAATACTAGAATTTCGCCTGATTCCCATTTTTTCGTGTGCTATAGCCCACGCATTTCGAGTGGGTCCGGGCCCCCCGTACGCCGATCGCCGATCGCCTAAAAATTTTTCGAGCCATCAAATACGACCTAAGGAACCATAGTCGCGGCCCCTCCTTTGTTTGCGTTATATAGCCAAAAAACTAGAATTTCGCACGATTCCCATATTTTCATATGCTATAGTCCACGCCTTCCGAGTGGGACTGGGCCCCCGGACCCGGATGGCCTAAAATTTTTTCGGGCCATCAAAAATGACCTAGGAACCATATTCACCCCCCTCCATGACCTTTCCTCGTTTTTTTGCATTATACGGCCAAAAAACAAGAATTTCGCACTATTCCCATATTTTCGAATGCTATAGTCCACGCCTTCCGAGTGGGACCGGGCCCTCCAGACTCGAATAGCCTAAAAAATTTTTGGGCCATTAAATACGACCTGAGGAACCATATTCACTGTCCCGCCATGACCGTTCCTCATTATTTTGCGTTTTACGGCCAAAAAACTAGATTTTCGCCCGATTCCCATATTTTCGTGTGCTATAGCCCACACCTTCCGAGTGGGCCCGGGCCGCCCGGACCCGGATCGACTAAAAATTTTTTGGGCCATCAAATACGACCTAAGGAACCATATTCACTGCCCGCGATGACCGTTCCTCATTGTTTTGCTTTTTACGGCCAAAAAACTAGAATTCCATCCAATTCCCATATTTTCGTGTGCTATAGCCCACGCCTTCCGAGTGGACCCGGCCTTCCGGACTCGGATCGCCTATAATTTTTCCATGCCATCAAATACGACCTAAGGATCAATATTCACCGCCCCGCCATGACCGTTCCTCATTGTTTTGCATTTTACGACAAAAAACTAGAATTCAACCCAATTCCCATATTTTCGTGTGCTATAGCCCACGCCTTCGAGTGGACCCGGGCCCCCCGGACTCGGATCGCCTAAATCTTTCTCATGCCATCAAATATGACTTAAGGATCAATATTCACCGCCCTACCATGACCGTTCCTCATTATTTTGCATTTTACGGCCAAAAAACTAAATTTTCGCCCGATTCCCATATTTCGTGTGCTATAGCCCACGCCTTTCGAGTGGTCTCGGGCGCCCTAGACGCGGATCGCCCAAAATTTTTTTGAACCATCAAATACGACCTAAGGAACCATAGTCACTACCTCGCCATGACCGTTCCTCGTTGTTTTGCATTTTATGGCCAAGAAATTAGAATTCCGCACGATTCCAATATTTTGGTATGCTATAGCCCACGCCTTCCGAGTGGTCCCAGGGCCCAAGGACCTGGATCGCCTAAAAATTTTCTGGTCCATCAAATACGACCTAAGGAAACATAGTCGTCGCCCCTCCATGACTGTTCCTCTCTTTTTTTGCATTTTACAACCAATAAACTATAATTCCGCATGATTCCTAGTTTTCGTGCGCTATAGCCCACGCCTTCCGAGTGGTCCCGAACCCCCCGGACCCGGATCGCCTAAAATTTTTCTGGGCCATCAAATACGACATAAGGAACCATAGTCAGCGCCCCGCCATGACCGTTCCTAGTTGTTTTGCGTTTTACGGCCAAGAAACAAGAATTCTGCATGATTCCCATATTTTCGTATGTTATAGCCCACGCCTTACGAGTGGAACCGGGCACCCTGGATCCGGATCGCCTAAAAAATGTTTGGACCATCAAACACGACCTAAGGAACAATAGTCACCGCCCCGCCATGACCGTTCCTCATTGTTTTGCTTTTTACGGAGAAAAAACTAGAATTTCGCTCGATTCTCATTTTTTCGTGTGCTATACCCACGCCATCCGAGTGGGCCCGGACCCCCCGGACCCGGATCGCCTAAAAACAATTCGGGTCATCAAATAGGACCTAAGGAACAATAGTCACCGCCCCGCCATAACCGTTCCTTGTTTTTTACGTTTTACGGCCAAAAAACTAGAATTCCACCCGATTCCCATATTTTCGTGTGCTGTAGCCCACGCCTTCCGAGTGGGCCCAGGCCCTCCGGTCCCGGAATGCTTAAAATATTTCCGAGTCATCAAATAGGACCTAAGAAACCATAGTCACCGCCCTGCCATAACCGCTCCTGGTGTTTTGCATTTTACGGCCAAAAAATTAGAATTCTGCCCGATTCCCATATTTTCGTGTGCTATTGCCCACGCCTTCTGAGTGAGCCTAGACCCCCCGGACCCTGATCGCCTAAAATTTTTCCGAGCCATCTAATTCGACCTAAGGAACCATACTCGTTGCCCCTCTATGATCGTTCCTCTCTTTTTTTGCATTTTACGACCAAGAAACTAGAATTTCGCATGATTCCTATTTTTCTTGCGCTATAGCCCACGCCTTCCGAGTGGTCCCGAACCCCCGGACACGCATCGCCTAAAATTTTTCTGGGCCATCAAATACAACCTATGGAACCATAGTCACCGCCTCGCCATGACTGTTCCTCATTTTTTTGGGTTTTACGGTCAAGAAACTAGAATTTCGCACGATTACAATATTTTCGTATGCTATAGCCCACGCCTTCCGAGTGGTCCCGGGCCCCCCGGACCCGGATCACCTAAAGTTTTTCTGGGCCATCAAATACGACCTAAGGAACCATAATCATCGCCCCTCCATGACCGTTCCTCTCTTTTTTTGCATTTTACGGCCAAGAAACAAGAATTCCGCATGATTCCTATTTTTCGTGCGCAATAGCCCACGCCTTACGAGTAGGACTGGGCACCCCGGACCCGGATCGCCTAAAATTTTTTCGGACCATCAAACACGACCTAAGGAACCATAGTCACTGCCCCGCCATGACCGTTTCTCATTGTTTTGCTTTTTATGGAGAAAAAACTAGAATTTCGCCCGATTCTCATTTTTTCGTGTGCTATAGCCCAAGCCATCCGAGTGGGCCTGGGCCCTCTGACCCGGAGCGCCTAAAATTTTTTCTTGTCATCAAATAGGACCTAAGGAACCATTGTCACTGCCTCGCCATAACCGTTCCTTGTTTTTTACATTTTTCGGCCAAAAAACTAGAATTCCACCTGATTCCCATATTTTCGTGTGCTATAGCCCACGCCTTCCGAGTGGGCCCAGGCCCTCCGGATCCGGAACGCTTAAAATTTTTTCGAGTCATCAAATAGGACATAAGGAACCATAGTCACCGCCCTGCCATAACCGCTCCTGCTTTTTTGCATTTTACGGCCAAAAAACTAGAATTCTGCCTGATTCCCATATTTTCATGTGCTATTGCCCACGCCTTCCGAGTGAGCCTAGACCCCCTGGACCCCGATCGCCTAAAACTTTTCCGAGGCATCTAATTCGACCTAAGGAACCATACCCGTCGCCCCTCTATGATCGTTCCTCTCATTTTTTGTATTTTACGACCAAGAAACTAGAATTTCGCATGATTCCCATTTTTCTTGCGCTATAGCCCACGCCTTCCGAGTGGTCCCGAACCCCCCGGACCCGCCTCGCCTAAAATTTTTCTGGGCCATCAAATACAACCTAAAGAACCATAGTCACCGCCCCGCCATGACCGTTCCTCATTTTTTTTTGTTTTACGGTCAAGAAACTAGAATTCCGCCCGATTCCAATATTTTCGTATGCTATAGCCCACGCCTTCCGAGTAGTCCCGGGCCCCCCGGACCCGGATCGCCTAAAACTTTTCTGGGCCATCAAATACGACCTAAGGAACCATACTCGTTGCCCCTCCATGACTGTTCCTCTTTTGTTTTGCATTTTACGGCCAAGAAACTAGAATTCCGCATGATTCCCATTTTTCGTGCGCAATAGCCCACACCTTCCGAGTGGTCCCGAACCCACCGGACCCGGATCGCCTAAAATTTTTTGGGCCATCAAATACAACATAAGGAACCATAGTCAGCGCCCCGCCATGACCGTTCCTAGTTGTTTTGCGTTTTACGGCCAAGAAACAAGAATTCTGCATGATTCCCATATTTTCGTATGTTATAGCCCACTCCTTATGAGTGGGACCGGGCACCCCGGATCCGGATCGCCTAAAAATTTTTCGGGCTATCAAATACGACCTAGGGATCAATGGTCACCGCCCGCCATGATCGTTCCTCATTCGTTTGCATTTTCCGGCCAAAAAACTAGAATTCTGCCCGATTTCCATATTTTCGTGTGCAATAGCCTACGCCTTGCGAGTGGGCCCGGTTCCCCAGACCCGGATTGCCTAAAAATTTTCCGGGCCATCTAATACGACCTAAGGAACCATAGTCACCGCCCCTCCATGACCGTTCATTATTATTGTGCGTTTTACGGTCAAGAAACTAGAATTCTGCATCATTCCCATTTTTTCGTGTGCTATAGCCCACGCCTTCCGAGTGGTACCGGGCGCCTAAAAATTTTCTAGGCCATCAAATACGACATAAGGAACCATAGTCACCGAACCGCCATGACAGTTCCTCATTTTTTTGTGTTTTACGGTCAAGAAACTAGAATTCCGCATGATTCCAATATTTTCGTATGTTATAGCCCATGCCTTCCGAGTGGTCCCGGGCCCCCCAGACCCGGATCGCCTAAAATTTTTCTGGGCCATCAAATACGACCTAAGGAACCTTAGTCGTTGCCCCTCCATGACCGTTCCTCTCTTGTTTTGCATTTTACGGCCAAGAAACTAGAATTCTGCATGATTCCCATTTTTTCGTGTGCTATAGCCCATGCCTTCCGAGTGGGCCCGGGCCCCCGGATCGCCTAAAAGTTTTCCGGGCTGTCAAATACGACCTAAGGATCAATAGTCACCGCCCCGCCATGATCTTTCCTCATTCGTTTGTGTTTTACGGCCAAAAAACTAGAATTCCGCCCGATTTCCATATTTTCGTGTGCAATAGCCTACGCCTTGCGAGTGGGCCCAACCCCCCAAACCCGGATCGCCTAAAATTTTTCCAGGCCATCAAATACGACCTAAGGATCCATAGTCACCCCCCCCCCCCCCGCCATGATCGTTCCTCATTTTTTTTGTGTTTTACGGTCAAGAAACTAGAATTCCGTATGATTCCCATTTTTTCGTGTGTTATAGCCTACGCCTTCAGAGTGGTCCCGGGCCCCTCGACCCAGATTGACTATGGTTTTTTGCATTTTACGGCCAAAAAACTAGAATTTCGCCTGATTCTCATATTTTCGTGTGCTATAGACCACGCCTTCCGAGTGGGCCCAAGCCCCCCGCACCCTGATCGGCTAAAATTTTCCGAGCCATCCAGTTCGACCTAAGGAACCATAGTCGTCGCCCCTCCATGACCGTTTCTCTCTTTTTTTGCATTTTACTGCCAAGAAACTAGAATTCTGCATGATTCCCATTTTTCTTGCACTATAGCCCACGCCTTCCGAGTGGTCCCAAACCCCCCGGACCCGGATAGTCATAGTGGCCCACCGCCCCACTATGTCCGTTCCTCATTATTTTGCATTTTACGGCCAAAAAACTAGAATTTCGATCGATTCCCATTTTTTCGTGTGCTATAGCCCACGCCTTCCGAGTGGGCCCGGGCCCCCTAGACCCAGATCGACTAAAAAGTTTTTGGGCCATCAAATACGACCTAAGGAACCATAGTCATTTCCCTGCCATGACCGTTTCTCGTTTTTTTTCGTTTTATGGCCAAGAAACTAGAATTCCGCCCGATTCCCATATTTTCGTATGCTATAGCCCACGCCTTCCGAGTGGTCCCGGGCCCGCCGGACCCGGATCGCCTAAAATTTTTCCGCGCCATCAGAGATGACCTAAGGAACCATAGTCACCACCCCTCCATGACTGTTCCTTGTATTTGTGCGTTTTACGGTCAAGAAACTAGAATTCCGCATCAGTCCCGTTTTTTCGTGTGCTATAGTCCACGCCTTCCGAGTGGTCCCGGGCGCCCCAGACCCGGATCGCCTAAAATATTTTCGGGCCATCAGATATGACCTAAGGAACCGTAGTCACTGCACTGCCATGACCGTTTCTCGTTTTTTTGCTTTTTATGGTCAAGAAACTAGAATTTTGCATCATTCCCATTTATTCGTGTGCTATAGCCCACGCCTTTCGAGTGGTCCCAGGCGCCCCAAACGCGGATCGCCTAAAAAAATTTCGGACAATCAAATACGACCTAAGGAACCATAGTCACTACCTCGCCATGACCGTTCCTCATTGTTTTGTGTTTTACGGCCAAGAAATTAGAATTCCGCACGATTTCAATATTTTCGTATGTTATAGCCCAGGCCTTCCGAGTGGTCTGGGGCTGCCCAGACACGGATCACCTAAAATTTTTCTGGGCCACCAAATACGACCTAAGGAACCATAGTCGTCGCCCCTCCATGACCGTTCCTCTCTTTTTTTGCATTTTACGGCCAAGAAACTAGAATTCCGCATGATTCCCATTTTTCGTGCGCTATAGCCCACGCCTTCCGAGTGGTCCCAAACCCTCCGGACCATGATCGCCTAAATATTTTCTGGGCCATCAAATACGACATAAGGAACCATAGTCACCGCCCCGCCATGAACGTTCCTCGTTGTTTTGCGTTTTACGCCCAAGAAACAAGAATTCTGCATGATTCCCATATTTTTGTATGTTATAGCCCATGCCTTACGAGTGGGACCGGGCGCCCTGGACCTGGATCGCCTAAAAATTTTCTGGATCATCAAACACGACCTAAGGAGCAATAGTCACCGCCCCACCATGACCGTTCCTCATTGTTTTGCTTTTTACGGAGAAAAAACTATAATTTCGTCCGATTCTCATTTTTTCGTGTGCTATAGCCCTCGCCATCCGAATGGGCCCGGACCCGGATCGCCTAAAAATTTTTTGGTCATCAAATAGGACCTAAGGAACCATAGTCACCGCCCCGCCATAACCGTTCCTTGTTTTTTATATTTACGGCCAAAAAACTAGAATTTCACCCGATTCCCATATTTTCGTGTAGCCCACGCCTTCCGAGTGGGCCCAGGCCCTCCGGATCCGGAACGCTTAAAATTTTTCCGAGTCATCAAATAGGACCTAAGGAACCATAGTCACCGCCCTGCCATAACCGCTCCTTGTTTTTTGCATTTTACGGCTAAAAAACTAGAATTCTGCACGATTCCCATATTTTCGTGTGCTATTGCCCACGCCTTCCGAGTGAGCCTAGACCCCCTGGACCCCGATCGCCTAAAATTTTTCTGAGCCATCTAATTCGACCTAAGGAACCATACCCGTCGCCTCTCCATGATCGGTCCTCTCGTTTTTTGCATTTTACGACCAAGAAACTAGAATTTCGCATGATTCCCATTTTTCTTGCGCTATAGCCCACGCCTTTCGAGTGGTCCCGAACCCCCCGGACTCGCATCACCTAAAATATTTCTAGGCCATCAAATACAACCTAAGGAACCATAGTCACCGCCCCGCCATGACCGTTCCTCATTTTTTTTTGTGTTTTACGGTCAAGAAACAAGAATTCCGCACGATTCCAATATTTTCGTATGCTATAGCCCACGCCTTCCGAGTGGTCCCGGGCCCCTCGGACCCGAATCACCTAAAATTTTCTGGGCCATCAAATACAACCTAAGGAACCATAGTCGTTGCCCCTCCATGACCGTTCCTCTCTTTTTTGCATTTTATGGCCAAGAAACTAGAATTCCGCATGATTTCCATTTTTCGTGCGCAATAGCTCACGCCTTCTGAGTGGTCCCGAACTCCCCGGACCCGGATCGCCTAAAAATTTTCGGGCCATCAAATACGACCTAAGGAATCATATTCACCGCCCCTCCATGACCTTTCTTCGTTTGTTTGCGTTATACGGCCAATAAACTTGAATTTCGCCCAATTCCCATTTTTTTGTGTGCTATAGCCCACGCCTTCCGAGTGGGCCAGGGCCCCCGGACCCGGATCGCCTAAAAATTTTTCGGGCAATCAAATACGACCTAAGGATTAATAGTCACCACCCGCCATGATCGTTCCTCATTCGTTTGCGTTTTACGGCAAAAAACTAGAATTTCGCCCGATTTTCATATTTTGGTGTGCAATAGCCTACGCCTTGCGAGTGGGTCTAGTTCCCCAGACCTGGATTGCCTAAAAATATTCCGGGTCATCTAATACGACCTAAGGAACCATAGTCACCACCCCTCCATGACCGTTCCTTATTTTTGTGCATTTTACGGTCAAGAAACTAGAATTCCGCATCATTCCCATTTTTTCGTGTGCTATAGCCCACGCCTTCCGAGTGGTACCGGGCGCTCCAGACCCGGATCGCCAAAAATTTTTTTGGGCCATCAAATACGACATAAGGAACCATATTCACCGAACCGCCATGACAGTTCCTCATTTTTTTGTGTTTTACGGTCAAGAAACTAGAATTCGGCACGATTCCAATATTTTTGTATGCTATAGCCCACGCCTTTCGAGTGGTCCCGGGCCCCCCGGATCACCTAAAATTTTTCTGGGCCATCAAATATGATCTAAGGAACCATAATCGTCACCCCTCCATGACCGTTCCTATCTTTTTTTGCATTTTACGGTCAAGAAACTAGAATTCCGCATGATTCCTATTTTTCGTGCGCAATAGCCCACGCCTTCCGAGTGGTCCCGATCCCCCCAAACCCGGATCGCCTAAAAATTTTCGGGCCATCAACTACGACCTAAGGAACTATATTCACCGCCCCTCCATGACCTTTCCTCGTTTGTTTGCGTTATACGGCCAATAAACTTGAATTCCGTCCAATTCCCATTTTTTCGTGTGCTATAGCCCACGTCTTCCGAGTGGGCCCGGGCCCCGGACCCGGATCGCCTAAAAATTTCCCGGGCTATCAAATACGACCTAAGGATCAATAGTCACAGCCCCGCCATGATCTTTCCTCATTCGTTTGCGTTTTACGGCCAAAAAACTAGAATTCCGCCCGATTTCCATATTTTCATGTACAATAGCCTACGCCTTGCGAGTGGGCCCAGCCCCCCGGACCCGGATCGCCTAAAAATTTTCCAGGCCATCAAATACGACCTAAGGATCCATAGTCACCACCCCGCCATGATCGTTCCTCATTTTTTGTGTTTTACAGTCAAGAAACTAGAATTCCGTATGATTCCCATTTTTCGTGTGTTATAGCCTACACCTTCCGAGTGGTCCCGGGCCCCCCGACCCAGATCGACTATGGTTTTTTGCTTTTTACAGCCAAAAAACTAGAATTTTGCCTGATTCCCATATTTTCGTGTGCTATAGACCATGCCTTCCGAGTGGGCCCAAGCCCCCCGCACCCTGATCGGCTAAAATTTTTCCGAGCCATCCAGTTCGACCTAAGGAACCATAGTCGTCGCCCCTCCATGACCGTTCCTCTTTTTTTTTGCATTTTACGGCCAAGAAACTAGAATTCTGCATAATTACCATTTTCTTGCGCTATAGCCCACACCTTCCGAGTGGTCCCAAACCCCCCGGACCCGGATAGTCATAGTGGCCCACCGCCCCGCTATGACCGTTCCTCATTTTTTTGTGTTTTACGGCCAAAAAACTAGAATTTTGATCGATTCCCATTTTTCGAGTGCTATAGCCCACGCCTTCCGAGTGGGCCCGGCCCCCTGGACCCAGATCGGCTAAAAACTTTTCGGGCCATCAAATACAACCTAAGGAACCATAGTCACTTCCCTGCCATGACCGTTCCTCATTTTTTTTCATTTTACGGCCAAGAAACTAGAATTTTGCCCGATTCTCTTATTTTCGTATGCTATAGCCCACGCCTTCCGAGTGGTCCCGGGCCCCCCGGACCCGGATCGCCTAAAATTTTTTCGGGCCATCAAATATGACCTAAGAAACTGCTACATCCCGTACTTTTCTACAGAGGATTTGTGACCGTAAGACTCCGTAAGTTTATCAACATTGATACCGTTAGATATTATGTTAATGTGGTATTTTCTTTTAAGTGGAGTATTTTAGTAAAAGTTTTATAAGTATAATTTTGAATAGTTACCATTATTACTATTATCGGATATGATAAATTATACACCTAATATGAGAAAGTTTATGAGATTTTCTTTATTGTAAAGATAGAAATTATTTTTTTCACAAGAAAAGAAGGTTATCTTTTTATCATTTTAAGAATTAAGCATACGCGAATTTTTACTCTTTATATGAGATTAGAAAAATTATAAGTTGAGAAATATATGTATTTTTACATGGATATTTTAGTAAAAATAATAGTGTATGTATTTACTTTATATGGTACCATATGACTATGATAGTATGATGTAAAAAGTACATAAAATAATAAATAGAATTTTAAGTAATTTGAGACAATTTTTAATTGTGCGGGTAATTTGTTAATTATCGGATAGCGGGATATTACCTAATTAATTAATTGATTATAGGATAAGATTAAAATCCCCACCCACCCCCACGTGGCAGCAAGTGGAGTAAGACATAGGTGACTCTTACCTTTAGACAAATCAATTAGTAGGCAACTGGATATCAAATTTAAGACAATTACACGTGAAAAGTGAAATGATTTTGGTCTATCTCTAACTTATCATCAAGGTTATCAAATTCATTTGTTGCAAGGGATTATATATTTTGTAAGTAAGACACTTACGGTGGAAAGTCTCAAACATGATTTTACAAAGTGGCTCTTGTTTCATATATCTTGTTTCATATGACTCTTCTACAAAGTGAGATAGATTGACGTGATTTTTGCTCGTCAAACAATTTCATACGAAATTATACTGCGTAATAGCAACGGGATTTTGCGATTATAAAGGAGTACGGTGCAACCTTTTCCAAGAATATCATACGGATTTTTCTCTACTCCAAGTATGTTAAGGGTAAACTCTTCTTTCATTTTGGCATGATCTCGTAATTACACGAGTTTGATAACGAGGCATAAAGAAAAATTCATATCCAGAAATTTACGTATTTTTTCCTAGTTTTGTAAGTTACAATATTATCTTTATTGGGACTTCCTATTCATTTGAGTATTTCCTTTTTCCAGTCAAGAGAGCAGAGAGTCTATATATACAGTATTACAGTATTTTCATTACCATCGAGCTATAATCGATGGGCAGGCCCCTATTGGGCAACCTCTGATCAGATGGTAAGTTATATACCGAGCCTACTGTGGCCGAGCGCCTATGAGCGAGCCCAGTTAGCCGAGATACAGAGCCTAGTATGGCCGAGCGCCTATGAGCGAGCCTACTACGGCAGAGCAGTTATATATATACCGAGTCTTATAAGGCCGGACAACTATTTTACTTACTATATTGAGAGAGTTGAGTCAGTATCAGCAGGTAAGCATATCTTCAGATTATCATTGACTTCCAGTTACTTTCAGTTATTATATTATCAGTTCAGTTTCAGCTTTCAGTATAGTGCCTTACATACTCGGTACATTATTTCGTACTGACGTCCCTTTTCTGGGGGCGCTTATTTCATGCGTGCAGGTTCAAACAGACAGACGGGTATACCTCCTCATTAAGTGTTGCCCGAGTTCAGCTTGATCGGTAAGCTCCATGCCTTTCGGAGTTGTCGGGTCTAGAGCTTTATGTACATATTGTGTATAAATATATATATGTTATGAGTAGGTCGGGAAGCTGTTCTGATCACAGTATATCCACCAGTAGAGGCTTGTAGACATATCCTGTCAGTTAGTGCAGCATGTTAGGCTTGTAGGCCTTGTATGTATATTTGAGTGGTTTGTCAGCTGTAGTAATTATGACGACCTTGTCGGCCCAGTTTTATATTGATATTTATTCAGCATTCGCAGTTGTCTTGCAATGTGGCCCATGGCCAAAGTATGACATCATATGTTCAGAGTCCCTTAGTCGCAAGTTGGTACGCAAGGATAGGTGAGGCACCGAGTGCCGGTCTCACCCCCTGGTTCGGGGCGTGACAAGAACCATAGTCACCGCCCCTCCATGACCGTTCCTTGTTTTTGTGCATCTTACGGTCAAGAAACTAGAATTCTGCATCATTCCTATTTTTTCGGGTGTTATAGTCCACGCCTTCCGAGTGGTCCCGGGCGCCCCAGACCTGGATCGCCTAAATACTTTTCGGGCCATCAGATACGACCTAAGGAACCATAGTCACCGCCCTGCCATGACCGTTTCTCATTTTTTTGCTTTTTACGGTCAAGAAACTAGAATTCCGCATCATTCCCATTGATTCGTGTGCTGTAGCTCGTGCCTTTCGAGTGGTCCCGGGCATCCCAGACGTGGATCGCCTAAAACATTTTCGGACCATCAAATAGACCTAAGGAACCATAGTCACTACCCCGCCATGACCGTTCCTCGTTGTTTTGCGTTTTACGGCCAAGAAATTAGAATTCTGCATGATTCCAATATTTTCGTATGTTATAGCCCACGCCTTCCGAGTGGTCCCGGGTCGCCCAGACCCGGATCGCCTAAAATTTTTCTGGGCCATCAAATACGACCTAAGGAACCATAGTCGTCGCCCCTCCATGACTGTTCCCCTCTTTTTTTGCATTTTACGACCAACAAACTAGAATTCCGCATGATTCCCATTTTTCGTGCGTTATAGCCCACGCCTTCCGAGTGGTCCCGAACCCCCCGGACCCGGATTGCCTAAAAGTTTTCTAGGCCATCAAATACGACATAAGGAACCATAGTCACCGCCCCGCCATGACCGTTCCTTGTTGTTTTGTGTTTTACGGCCAAGAAACAAGAATTCCGCATGATTCCCATATTTTCGTATGTTATAGCCCACGACTTATGAGTGGGACCGGGCACCCCGGACCCGGATCGCCTAAAATTTTTTCGGACCATCAAACACGACCTAAGGAACCATAGTCACCGCCCCGCCATGACCGTTCCTCATTGTTTTGCTTTTTACGGAGAAAAAACTAGAATTTCGCCCGATTCTCATTTTTTCGGGGCTATAGCCCATGCCATCCGAGTGGGCCCGGGCCCCCCGGACCCGGATCGCCTAAAATATTTTTGGGTCATCCAATAGGACCTAAGGAACCATAGTCACCTCCCTGCCATAACCGTTCCTTGTTTTTTTACGTTTTACGGCCAAAAAACTAGAATTCCACCCGATTCCATATTTTCGTGTGCTATAGCCCACGCCTTCCGAGTGGGCCCAGGCCCTCCGGATCCAGAACGCTTAAAATTTTTCAGAGTCATCAAATAGGACCTAAGGAACCATAGTCACCGCCCTGCCATAACCACTCCTGGGTTTTTGCATTTTACGGCCAAAAAACTAGAATTCTGCCCGATTCCCATATTTTCGTGTGCTATTGCCCACGCCTTCCGAGTGAGCCCAAACCCCCCGGACCCCGATCGCCTAAAATTTTTCCGAGCCATCTAATTCAACCTAAGGAACCATACCTGTCGCCCCTCCATGATCGTTCCTCTCCTTTTTTGCATTTTATGACCAAGAAACTAGAATTTCGCATTATTCCCATTTTTCTTGCGCTATAGCCCACGCCTTCCGAGTGGTCCCGAACCCCCAGGACCCAGATCGCCTAAAAAAATTCTGGACTATCAAATACGACCTAAGGATCAATAGCCACCGTCCCGCCATAATCGTTCCTCATTTGTTTGCGTTTTACGACCAAAAAACTAGAATTCTGCCCGATTCCTATATTTGCGTGTGCAATAGCCTACGCCTTGCGAGTGGGCCCGGTCCCCTCGGATCCGAATCGCCTAAATATTTTTCCGAACCATCAAATATGACCTAAGGAACCATATTCACCGCCCCGCCATGACCGTTCCTCATTGATTTACGTTTTACGGCCAAAAAACTAGAATTTCGCTCGATTCCAGTTTTTTCGTGTGCTATAACCCACGCCTCACGTGTGGGCCCAGGGCCCCTGGACACGGATCGCCTAAAAACTTTTCGGGCCATCAAATACGACCTAAGGAACCATAGTCACCGCCCTGCCATGACCGTTCCTCATTTGTTTTTGTTTTACGGCCAAAAAACTAGGATTCCGCCCGATTCTCATTTTTTCCTGTGCTATAGCCCACGCCTTCCGAGTGGGTCCGGGCCCTCTGGACCCCGATCGCCTAAAAATTTTCCGAGCCATAAAATACGACCTAAGGAACCATAGTCGCTGCCCCTCTATGACCGTTCCTCTTTTTTTGCATTTTATGGCCAAAAAATAAGAATTTCGCCCGATTCCCATAGTTTTGTGTGCTATAGCCCACGCCTTCCGAGTGGACCCGGGCCCCCCAGACCCAGATCGCCTAAAAATTTTCCGGGCTATCAAATACGACCTAAAGATCAATAGTCACCGCCCCGACATAATCGTTCCTCGTTTGTTTGCGTCTTACGGCCAAAAAACTAGAATTCCGCCCGATTCCCATATTTTCGTGTGCAATAGCCTACGCCTTGCGAGTGGGCAAAGCCCCCCGGACCCGGATCACTTAAAATATTTTTGGGCCATCAAATACGACCTAAGGAACCAAAGTCACCACCCCGCCATGACCGTTCCTCGTTGTTTTGCGTTTTACGGCCAAAAAACTTGAATTTTGCTCAATTCCCATTTTTCTGTGTGCTATAGCCCACGCCTTCCATGTGGGCTCGGGACCCCTGGACCCAGATCGGCTAAAAAAATTCCGGGCAATCTAATACGACCTAAGAAACCATAGTCAATGCCCTGCCATGACCGTTCCTCGTTTTATTTTGTTTTACGGCCAAGAAACGTGAATTTCCCTTGATTCCCATTTTTTCGTGTGATATATCCCACGCCTTCCGAGTGGACCTGGGCCCCCCGAACTCGGATCGCCTAAAATTTTTTCGTGCCATCAAATACGACCTACAGATCAATAGTCACCGCCCCGCCATGACCGTTCCTCGTTATTTTGCGTTTTACGGCCAAAAAACTAGATTTCTGCCCGATTCCCATATTTTCATGTGCTATAGCACACACCTTCCGAGTAGGCCCGGGCCACCCAGACCCGGATCGCCTAAAAAGTTTTCGGGACATCAAATACGACCTAAGGAACAATATACACTACCCTGCCATGACCATTCCTCATTATTTTGTGTTTTACGGCCAAAAAACTAGAATTCCGCCCAATTCTCATATTTTCATGTGCTATAGCCCACGCCTTCCGAGTGGACCCGGGCCCCCCGGACTCGGATCGCTTAAAATTTTTCCGTGCCATCAAATACGACCTAAGGAACTATATTCACCGCCCCTCCTTGACCTTTCCTCGTTTGTTTGCGTTATACGGTCAAAAAACTAGAATTCTGCCCAATTCCCATATTTTCGTGTGCAATAGCCTACGCCTTGCGAGTGGGCAAAGCCCCCCGGACCCGGATCACTTAAAATATTTTTGGGCCATCAAATACGACCTAAGGAACCAAAGTCACCACCCCGCCATGACCGTTCCTCGTTGTTTTGCGTTTTACGGCCAAAAAATTAGAATTTTGCTCGATTCCAATTTTTCTGTGTGCTATAGCCCAAGCCTTCCATGTGGGCCCGAGACCCCTGGACCCAGATCGGCTAAAAAAATTCCGGGCAATCTAATACGACCTAAGGAACCATAGTCAATGCCCTGCCATGACCGTTCCTCATTTTATTTTGTTTTACGGCCAAGAAATGTGAATTTTCCCTAATTCCCATTTTTTCGTGTGATATATCCCACGCCTTCCGAGTGGAACTGGGCCCCCGGACCCGGATCGCCTAAAATTTTTTCGTGCCATAAAATACGACCTACAGATCAATAGTCACCGCCCCGCCATGACCGTTCCTCGTTATTTTGCGTTTTACGGCCAAAAAACTAGATTTCTGCCCGATTCCCATATTTTCATGTGCTATAACCCACACCTTCCGAGTAGGCCCGGGCCGCCCAGACCCGGATCGCCTAAAAAATTTTCGGGACATCAAATACGACCTAAGGAACAATATACACTACCCTGCCATGACCATTCCTCATTATTTTGTGTTTTACGGCCAAAAAACTAGAATTCCGCCCAATTCTCATATTTTCATGTGCTATAGCCCACGCCTTCCGAGTGGACCCGGGCCCCCCGGATTCGGATCGCGTAAAATTTTTCTGTGCCATCAAATACGACCTAAGGATCAATATTCACCGCCCCGCCATGACCGTTCCTCGTTATTTTTGCATTTTACGGCCAAAAAACTAAATTTTTGCCCGATTCCCATATTTTCGTGTGCTATAGCCCACGCCTTCCGAGTGGGCCCGGGCCCCCCGACCCGTATCGCCTAAAAGTTTTCTTGGGCCATCAAATACGACCTAAGGAACTATATTCACCGCCCCTCCTTGACCTTTCCTCGTTTGTTTGCGTTATACGGCCAAAAAACTAGAATTCTGCCCAATTCCCATATTTTCGTGTGCAATAGCCTACGCCTTGCGAGTGGCCCGACCCCCCGGACCTGGATCGCCTAAAATTTTTCCGGGCCATCGAATACGACCTAAGGATCCATAGTCACCGCCCCGCCATGATCGTTCCTCATTTTTTTGTGTTTTACGGTCAAGAAACTAGATTTCCGTTTGATTCTCATTTTTTTCGTGTGTTATAGCCTACGCCTTCCATGTGGTCTTGGGCCCCCCGACCCAGATCAACTATGGTTTTTGGTGTTTTACGGCCAAAAACTAGAATTTCACCTGATTCTCATATTTTATGTGCTATAGACCACGCCTTCTGAGTAGGCCCAGGCCCCCCGCACCCCGATCGGCTATAGCACACGAAAATATGGGAATCGGATGGAATTCTAGTTTTTTAGCCGTACAACACAAAAAAATAAGGAACGGTGATGACGGGGCAGTGACTATAGTACCTTAGGTCGTATTTGATGGCTTGAAAAACTTTTAGGCGATCGGGATCCGGGGGGCCCTGGCCCACTCGGAAGGCATGGGCTATAGCCCACAAAAATATGGGACTCTTGTGGAATTCTAGTTTTTTGGCCGTAAAACGCAAAATGAACGTGGAACGGTCATGGCAGGGTGGTGACTATGGTTCTTTAGGTCGTATTTGATGACCCGAAAAAATTTTAGGCGATCTGAGTCCGTGGGGACCGGCCCACTCGTAAGGCGTGAGCTATAACACACGAAAATATGGAAATCGGGTAGAATTCTAGTTTTTTGGCCTTAAAACGCAAAAAATGAGAAAAGATCATCACGGGGTGGTGACTATGGTTCCTTAGGTTGTATTTGATGGCCCGAAAATTTTTTAGGCGATCCGGGTCCGGGGGGCCCTACCCACTCGGAAAGCGTGGGCTATAGCGCACGAATATATGGGAATCGGGCGGAATTCTCATTTTTTGGCCGTACAACACAAAACAACGAGGAACGGTCATGGAGTGGCAGTGACTATTGTTCCTTAGGTCGTATTTGATTGCCCGAAAAATTTTTAGGCGATCTGGGGGCCCCGCCCACTAGGAAGTCGTGGGCAATAGCATACGAAAATAAGGGAATCAGGCGGAATTCTAGTTTTTTGGCCGTCAAACGCAAAAAATGAGGAACGGTCATGGCGAGGCGGTGACTATGGTACCTTAGGTCGTATTTGATGGCCCTAAAAAATTTTAGGCAATCGGGGTCCTGGGGGCCAGGGCCCACTCGGAAGGCATGGGCTATAGCACACGAAAATATGAGAATTGGACGGAAATCTAGTGTTTTGGCCGTAAAACGCAAAAAAAACTAGGAACGGTCATGGCGGGTGGTGACTATGGTTCCTTAGGTCCTATTTTATGGCCCAAAAAACTTTTAGGCAATTCAGGTCCGGGGGGCCCGGGCCCACTCGGAAAGCGTGGGCTATAGCCAGCGAAAATATAGGAATCGGGCGGAATTCTAGTTTTTTGGCTGTAAAACGCAAAAAAAATGAGCAATGGTCATGGAAGGGCGGTGACTATGGTTCGTCAGGTCGTATTTGATGGCCCGAAAAAATTTTAGGCGATCCGAGTCCGGGGGGCCCGGCCCACTCGGAAAGCGTGGGCTATATAGCACACGAAAATATGGGAATCGGGCGAAAATCTAGTTTTTTGGCCGTAAAATGCAAAACAATGAGGAAAGGTCATCGCAGGGTCGTATTTGATGACCCAAAAAACTTTTAGGCGATCCGGGTCCAGGTGGCCCTACCCACTGGGAAGGCGTAGGCTATAGCATACGAAAAGATGGGAATCGGGCGGAATTCTAGTTTTTTGGCCGTAAAACGCAAAAAAATGAGGAACGGTCATGGTGGGGTGGTGACTATGGTTCTTTAGATCGTATTCGATCGCCTAGAAAAATTTTAGGCAATCCGAGTCCGGGAGGCCCGGTCCACTCGGAAGGCGTGAGCTATAGCACACGAAAATATGGAAATCAGACGGAATTCTAGTTTTTTGGCCGTAAAATGCAAAACTTGAGGAACGATCATGGAGGGGTGGTGACTATGGTTCCTTAGGTCGTATTTCATGGCCCAAAAAACTCTTAGGAGATCTGGGTCTGGGGGACTCGGGGCCACTCGGAAGGCGTATGCTATAGCACACGAAAATATAGGAATGATGCGGAATTCTAGTTTTTCTACAGTAAAACGCAAAAAAATGAGGAACGGTCATGGAAGAGCGGTGACTATGGTTCTTTAGGTCATATTTGATGGCCCGGAAAAATTTTAGGCGATCTTTGGTCCAGCCCACTGGGAAAGCGTGGGCTATAGTATACGAAAATATGGGAATCGGGTAAAATTCTAGTATTTTGGCCGTAAAAAGCAAAAACAAGGAAAAGTCATGGAAGGGTGGCGACTATAGTTCCTTAGGTCATATTTGATAGCCTGGAAAAGGTTTAGGCGATCTTTGGTCCAGCCTTCTGGGAAAGCGTGGGCTAGAGCATACGAAAATATGGGAATCAGGCGGAATTCTAGTTTTTTGGCCGTAAAACGCAAAAAGAGAGGAAAGGTCATGGCAGGGCAGCGACTATGGTTCCTTAGGTCATATTTGATAGCCTGGAAAAAATTTAGGTAATCGGGGTCCGGGGGGCCCGGATTCACTCGGAAGGCGTGGGCAATAGCACACGAAAATATGGAAAACGGGCAGAATTCTAGTTTTCTGACCGTAAAACTCAAAAATATAAGGAACGGACATGGCAGGGGGGTGATAATGGTTCCTTAGGTTGAATTTGATGGCCCGAAATTTTTTTAGGTGAATGGGGTTCGGGGGCCCGGGCCCACTCAGAAGGCGTGGGCTATAGCACACGAACATATGGGAATAGGGCGGAATTCTAATTTTTTGGCCGTAAAATGCAAAACAACGAGGAACGGTCATGGAGGGGCGGTGACTATGGTACCTTATGTTGTATAGGATGGCTTAGAAAATTTTTAAGCAATCGGGGTCTGGGCCCACGCGGACGGCGTGGGCATAGCACACGAAAATATCGGAATCGTGCGGAATTCTAGTTTTTTGGCCGTAAAACGCAAAAAAATGAGGAAAGGTCATGGCAGGGCGATGACTATGGTTCTTAGGTCGTATTTGATGGCCCATAAAAATTTTAGGCGATCCGGATCCGGGGGGGCCTGCCCATTGGGAAGGCGTGGGCTATAGCACACAAAAATATGGGAATCGGGCGGAATTCTAGTTTTCTGACCGTAAAACTCAAAAAAATAAGGAACGGACATGGCAGGGGGGTGATTATGGTTCCTTAGGTTGAATTTGATGGCCCGAAATATTTTTAGGTGAATGGGGTTCGGGGGTCCGGGCCCACTCGGAAAGCGTGGGCTATAGCACACGAACATATGGGAATAGGGCGGAATTCTAATTTTTTGGCCGTAAAATGCAAAACAACGAGGAACGGTCATGGCGGGGCGGTGACTATGGTACCTTATGTCGTATAGGATGGCTTAGAAAATTTTTAAGCAATCGGGGTCTGGGCCCACGCGGACGGCGTGGGCATAGCACACGAAAATATCGGAATCGTGCGGAATTCTAGTTTTTTAGCTGTAAAACGCAAAAATGAGGAAAGGTCATGGCAGGGCGGTGACTATGGTTCCTTAGGTCGTATTTGATGGCCCAGAAAAATTTTAGGCGATCCGGGTCCGGGGGGCCCTGCCCACTGGGAAGGCGTGGGCTATAGCACACAAAAATATGGGAATCGGGCGGAATTCTAGTTTTTTGGTCGTAAAACACAAAACAATGAGGAACGGTCATGGCGGGGTAGTAACTATGGTACCTTAGGTCGTATAGGTTGACCCGGAAAGAGTTTAGGCGATCAGGGTCCGGGGAGCCCGGGCCCATTCGGAAGGCGTGGCTGTAAACCGCATAATAACGAGGAATGGTCATGGCGGGGCGGTGACTATGGTTCGTTAGGTCGAATTTGATAGCCCAGAAAGTTTTTAGGCGATCCGGGTCTGGGGGCCGGGCCCACTCGGAAGGCGTTGACTAAAGCACACGAAAATATGGGAATCGGGCGGAGTTCTAGTTTTTTGGCCGTAAAACGCAAAATAACGAGGAACGGTCATGGCGAGGTAGTGACTATGGTTCCTCAGGTCGTATTCTATAGCCCGAAAAACTTTTAGGCAATCCGGGTCCGGGGGCCCGGGCCCACTCGGAAGGCGCGGGCTACCAAACGAAAATGTGGGAATCAGGCGGAATTCTAATTTTTTGGCCGTAAAATGCAAAAACACGAGCAACAGTCATGGCAGGGCGGTAACTATGGTTCCTTAGGTCATATGTTATGGCCCGGAAAGTTTTTAGGCGATCGGGGTTTGGTGGAGCCAGGCCCACTCGGAAGACGTGGGCTATAGCACATGAAAATATGGGAATCAGGCGGAATTCTAATTTTTTGGCCGTAAAGTGCAAAATAACGAGGAATGGTTATGGCGGGGCGGGGACAATGGTTCCTTAGGTCTATAGCCCGAAATTGTTTTAGCGATTCGGGTCCGGAGAGTTCGGACCCACTCGGAAGGCGTGGGCTATAGCACACGAAAATATGGGAATCCGGCGAAATTCTAGTTTTTTTGCCGTAAAATGAAAAAAAATGAGGAACGGTCATGGAGGGGCGGTGACTATAGTTCTTCAGGTCGTATGTGATCACCCGAAAAATTTTTAGGCGATCCGAGTTCGGGGGGCTCGGCCTACTCGGAAGGAGTGAGCTATAGCACACGAAAATTGGAAATCGGGCGGAATTCTAGCTTTTTTGCCGTAAAACACAAAAATTGAGGAATGATCATGGCGGGGCGGTGACTATGGTTCCTTAGGTCGTATTTGATGGCCCAAAAAACTTTTAGGCGATCTGGGTCTGGGGGCCCAGGCCCACTCGGAAGGCATGGGTATAGCACACGAAAATATGGGAATGAGGCGGAATTCTAGTATTTTAGCCGTAAAACGCAAAGAAACGAGGAACGGTCATGGCGGGGCGGGGCGGTGACTATGGTTCTCTAGGTCGTATTTGATGGCCCGGAAAACTTTTAGGCGATCTGGGGGCCCTACCCACTGGGAAGGCATGGGCTATAGCATACGAAAATATGGGAATCGGGCGAAATTCTAGTTGTTTGGCCGTAAAACGCAAAAAATGAGGAACGGTCATGAGGGGCAGCGACTATGGTTCCTTAGGTCGTATTTGATAGCCTGGAAAATTTATAGGCAATCGGGGTCCGAGGGGCACGTATCCACTCGGAAGGTGTGGGCTATAGCACACGAAAATATGGGAATCAAGTGAAATTCTAGTTTTTTGGCCGTAAAATGCAAAACAATGAGGAAAGGTCATCGCGGGACGGTGACAATGGTTCTTTATGTTGTATTTTATGGCCCGGATAAATTTTAGGCGATCCGGGTCTAAGGGGCCCTACCCACTGGGAAGGCGTGAGCTATAGCACATGAAAATATGGGAATCAGGCGGAATTCTAGTTTTTTTGTCGTAAAACGCAAACAAATGAGGAACAGTCATGGAGAGGCAGTGAATATGATTCTTTAGGTCATATTTGAAAGCCCGAAAAAAAATTTAGGCGATCCGAGTCCGGAGGGCCAGGCCCACTTGGAAGGTGTGAGCAGCACACGAAAATATGGAAATCGGGCGGAATTCTAGTTTTTTGGCCGTAAAACGCAAAAAATGAGGAACGATCATGGCGGGGCAGTGACTATGGTTCCTTAGGTCGTATTTGATGGCCCGAAAATTTTTAGGCGATCTGGGTCTGGGAGGCCCGGGCCCACTCGGAAGGCGTGGGCTATAGCACACGAAAATATGGGAATGAGGCAAAATTTTTATTTTTTGGCCGTAAAATGCAAAAAAATGAGGAACGGTCATGGCGGGATCGATGACTATGGGTTTTTAGGTCGTATTTGATGGCCCAAAAAACTTTTAGGCGATCTGGGGGCTCTGCCCTCTGGGAAGGCGTGGGCTATAACACACGCAAATATGGGAAACGGGCGGAATTCTAGTTTTTTTGCCGTAAATCGCAAAACAATGAAGAATGGTTCCTTAGGTCGTATTTGATGGCCCACAAAAAATTTAGGTGATCGGGGTCCAGGGGGCCCGGGCCCACTCGGAAGGCGTGGGCTAGCACACGAAAATATGAGAATCGGGTGGAATTCTAGTTTTTTAGCCATACATTGAAAATAAACAAGGAACGGTGATGGAGGTGCGGTGACTATGGTTCCTTAGGTCGTATTGGATGGCCCGAAAAATTTTTAGGAGATCCGGGGGCCCTGCCGACTGGGAAGGCGTGGGCTATAGCATACAAAAATATGGGAATCGGGTAGAATTCTAGTTTTTTGGCCGTAAACTGCAAAATAATGAGGAAAGGTCATCGCGGGGGCGGTGACTATGGTTCCTTAGGTCATATTTGATGGCCCGCAAATATTTTAGGTGATCGAGGTGCGGGGGGCCCGGGCCCACTCGGAAGGCGTGGGCTATAGCATACGAAAATAAGGGAATCGGGCAAAATTCTAATTTTTTTGCCGTCAAACGCAAAAAATGAGGAACGGTCATGGCGGGGCGGTGACCATGGTACCTTAGGTCATATTTTATGGCCCGAAAATTTTTAGGCGATCGAGGTCTTGGGGCCCAGGGCCCACTCGGAAGGCGTGGGCTTTAGCACACGAAAATATGGGAATCAGACAAAAATCTAGTGTTTTGGCCGTAAAACATAAAAAAAAGTAGGAACGGTCATGGCGGGCGGTGACTATGGTTCCTTAGGTCCTATTTTATGGCCCAAAAAACTTTTAGGCAATCCGGGTCCGGGGGGGCCGGGCCCACTCAGAAAGCGTGGGCTATAGCCCACGAAAATATGGGAATCGGGCGGAATTCTAGTTTTTTGGCTGTAAAACACAAAACAACGAGCAATGATCATGGAAGGGCGGTGACTATGGTTCTTCAAGTCATATTTGATGGCCCGAAAAGTTTTTAGGCAATCCGAGTCCGGGGTCCTACCCATTGGGAAGGCGTAGGCTATAGCACACGAAAAGATGGGAATCGGGCGGAATTCTAGTTTTTTGGCCGTAAAACACAAACAAATGAGGAACGGTCATAGTGGGGCGGTGACTATGGTTCTTTAGGTCGTATTCAATCACCCGGAAAACTTTTAGGCAATCCAAGTCCGGGGCGCCCGGCCCACTCGGAAGCCGTGAGCTATAGCACACGAAAATATAGAAATCGGACGGAATTCTAGTTTTTTGGCTGTAAAATGCAAAAATTGAGGAATGATCATGGCGGGGCGGTGACTATGGTTGCTTAGGTCGTATTTGATGGCCTAAAAAACTTTTAGGAGATCTGGGTCTGGGGGCTCGGGCCCACTCGGAAGGCGTGGGCTATAGCACGAAAATATAGGAATGATGCGGAATTCTAGTTTTTCTGCAGTAAAACGCAAAAAAATGAGGAACGGTCATGGCAGGGCGGTGACTATGGTTCTTTAGGTCTTATTTGATGGCCCGAAAAAAATTTAGGCGATCTTTGGTCCAGCCCACTGGGAAAGCGTGGGCTATAGCATACGAAAATATGGAAATCGGGCGGAATTCTAGTCTTTTGGCCGTAAAACGCAAAAAATGAGGAAAAGTCATGGAGGGGTGGGATTATGGTTCCTTAGGTCGTATTTGATAGCCTGAAAAAATTTTAGGCAATCGGGGTCCGGGGGGCCCGGATCCACTCGGAAGGCATGGGCTATAGCACACGAAAATATGGGAAATAGGCGAAATTCTAGTTTTTTGGCCGTAAAACGCAAAAAAATGAGGAACGGACATGGCGGGGCGGTGATTATGGTTCCTTAGGTCATATTTGATGGCCCGAAATATTTTTAGGTGAACGGGGTTCGTGGGGCCCGGGCCCACTCGGAAGGCGTGGGCTATAGCACTCGAAAATATGGAAATCGGGCGGAATTCTAGTTTTTTGGCCGTACAACACAAAAAAAGCGAGGAACGGTCATGGCAGGGTGGTGACTATGGTTTCTTAGGTCGTATTTGATGGACCAAAAAATTTTTAGGCGATCCGGGTCTGGGGGGGCCGGGCCTACTTGGAAGGCGTGGGCTATACCAAACGAAAATATAGGAATGAGGCGGAATTCTTGTTTTTTTGCCGTAAAATGGAAAAAAAGAGGAACAGTCATGGAGGGGAGCCGACTATGGATCCTTAGGTCGTATTTGATAGACTAAAAAAATTTTAGGCAATCGGGGTCCAAGGGGCCCGAATTTACTCCTTAGGCGTGGGTTATAGCACACGAAAATATGAGAATCGGGCGGAATTATAGTTTTTTGGCCGTTAAACGCAAAAAATGAGGAAAAGTCATGGAGGGATGGCGACTATGGTTCCTTAGGTCGTATTTGATAGCCTGGAAAAAATTTAGGCAATCGGGGCCCGGATTCACTCGAAAGGCGTGGGCTAGCACACGAAAATATGGGAAACGGGCGGAATTCTAGTTTTTTGGCCGTAAAATGCAAAAAAATGAGGAACGGACATGGCGGGGCGGTGATTATGGTTCCTTAGGTTGTATTTGATGGCCCAAATTGTTTTTAGGTGAATGGGGTTCGGGTGCCCGGACCCACTCGGAAGGCGTGGGCTATAGCACACGAAAATATGGGAATCACGCGGAATTCTAGTTTTTTGGCCGTACAATGCAAAAAACGAGGAACGGTCATGGCGGGGCGGTGTCTATGGTTCCTTAGGTCGTATTTGGTGGACTGGAAAATTTTTTGGCGATCAGGGTCCGGGGTGCCCGGACCCATTCGGAAGGCGTGGGCTATAGCAAACGAAAATATAGGAATCATGCGGAATTCTTGTTTTTTGCCGTAAAATGGAAAAAAAGAGGAAAGGTCATAGAGGGGCGGCGACTATGGTTCAGTAGGTCGTATTTGATAGCCCAGAAAAATTTTAGGCGATCAGGGTCCAGGGGGCCCGAATTTACTCGGAAGGCGTGGGCTATAGCACACGAAGATATGAGAATCGGGTGGAATTCTAGTTTTTTGGCCGTAAAATGCAAAAAAATGAGGAACGGTCATGGCGGGGCGGTGACTATGGTTACTTAGGTCGTATTTGATGGCCTGAAAAATTTTGAGACGATCCGGGTCCGAGGGGCCCGGGCCCACTCGGAAGGCGTGGGCTATAGCACACGAAAATATGGGAATGAGGCGGAATTCTAGTTTTTTGGCCGTAAAATGCAAAAAAATGAGGAACGGTCATGGCGGGGCAGTGACTATGGTTCTTTAGGTCATATTTGATCCCCCGGAAAATATTTAGGCAATCTGGGGGCCGTGCTCGATATTATTTTCCTTATGACTCTTGGGGGCTTGGTATGACCTGAAGCTTTCCTTGAAGTGTCTACTTAGAATTTTTATAATTTTTGCCGAGGGTAGCCTTCGAACCGGTTTAGAAATTTTGAAGGCCTTATGTTTTGGTTACAGATCTCGGATGTCTCCGAGCTGTTCTAAGATAGCCGTAGCCTTTTAAGTTCAGGTGTTGCCCAATGGGCTTATTACCCCAAGCCATCCGGGCTTTCCCGGGACAATAGTCCCAGAATAAGGATGGTCATAACCTTTTTAAGTTCGGGCACTGCCTAATAGGTTTTGTGCCCCCGGGTTTCGTAGCCCGAGCTGTCCGGGCTTGCCCATGACGATAGTCCCCGAGCGGGGATGAACTCTTGAATTCGGATAGAGGTGTTCCTTGGGCTCGATGTCCTTAAGGTACAAAATACAGTAGTATTTAAGAGACAAAATATGTATCTGCAAGGTAGAAACTTTCTTTAATTTTTGTGCAACATACAAGATTGCAAATGTGCACAAGTTTCATGGCCCTTGGGCCCGATGTCCTTAAGGTACAAAATACAGTAGTTTTTAAGAGACAAAATATGTATCTGCAAGGTAGAAATTTCTTTTATTTCTGTGCAACATACAAGACTGCAAATGTGTACAAGTTTCATGTTATGGCTTAAGTGGTCTATGTGGGCACAATTCCTTGCTAAAATCATTACCCGAGGGTGATGGCCCCCAGTATTTGAGGCCAATTTTAGAGAGGACTCGGATACTGTTGATACGAACCTTGATTATGTCTCCTTAGGTTGTATTTGATGGCCCGAAATCTTTTTAGGTGAATGGAGTTCGGGGGCCCGGGCCCACTCGGAAGGCATGGGCTAGCACACGAAAATATGGGAATAGGGCAGAATTCTAGTTTTTTGGCCGTAAAATGCAAAACAACGAGGAACGGTCATGGCGGGGCGGTGACTATGGTACCTTATGTCGTATAGGATGGCTTAGAAAATTTTTAAGCAATCGGGGTCTGGGCCCACGCGGACGGCGTGGGCATAGCACACGAAAATATCGAAATCGTGCGAAATTCTAGTTTTTTGGCCGTAAAACGCAAAAAAATGAGGAAAGGTCATGGCAGGGCGGTGACTATGGTTCCTTAGGTCGTATTTGATGGCTCAGAAAAATTTTAGGCGATTCGGGTCCTGGGGGCCCTGCCCACTGGGAAGGCGTGGGCTATAGCACACAAAAATATGGGAATCGGGCGGAATTCTAGTTTTTTGGTCGTAAAATGCAAAACAATGAGGAATGGTCATGGCGGGGTAGTAACTATGGTACCTTAGGTCGTATAGGTTGACCCGGAAAGAGTTTAGGCGATCAGGGTCCGGGGAGCCCGGGCCCATTCGGAAGGCGTGGCTGTAAACCACATAATAACGAGGAACGGTCATGGCGAGGCGGTGACTATGGTTCGTTAGGTTGAATTTGATAGCCCGGAAAGTTTTTAGGCGATCCGGGTCTGGGGGTCGGGCCCACTCGGAAGGCGTTGACTAAAGCACACGAAAATATGGGAATCGGGCGGAGTTCTAGTTTTTTGGCCGTAAAACGCAAAATAACGAGGAACGGTCATGGCGAGGTGGTGACTATGGTTCCTCAGGTCGTATTCTATAGCCCGAAAAACTTTTAGGCGATCCGGGTCTGGGGGCCCGGGCCCACTCGGAAGGCGCGGGCTACCAAACAAAAATGTGGGAATCAGGCGGAATTCTAATTTTTTGGCTGTAAAATGCAAAAACACGAGCAACGGTCATGGCAGGGCGGTAACTATGGTTCCTTAGGTCATATGTTATGGCCCGGAAAGTTTTTAGGCGATCGGGGTTTGGTGGAGCCAGGCCCACTCGGAAGACGTGGGCTATAGCACATGAAAATATGGGAATCAGGCGGAATTCTAATTTTTTGGCCGTAAAGTGCAAAATAACGAGGAATGGTTATGGCGGGGCGGGGACAATGGTTCCTTAGGTCTATAGCCCGAAATTGTTTTAGCGATTCGGGTCCGGAGAGTTCAGACCCACTCGGAAGGCGTGGGCTATAGCACACGAAAATATGGGAATCCGACGAAATTCTAGTTTTTTTGCCGTAAAACGAAAAAAATGAGGAACGGTCATGGAGGGGCGGTGACTATGGTTCTTCAGGTCGTATGTGATCACCCGAAAAAATTTTAGGTGATCCGAGTCTGGGGGGCTCGGCCTACTCGGAAGGCGTGAGCTATAGCACACGAAAATTGGAAATCGGGCGGAATTCTAGCTTTTTTGCCATAAAACACAAAAAATGAGGAATGATCATGGCGGGGCGGTGACTATGGTTCCTTAGGTCGTATTTGATGGCCCAAAAAACTTTTAGGCGATCTGGGTCTGGGGGCCCAGGCCCACTCGGAAGGCATGGGCTATAGCACACGAAAATATGGGAATGAGGCGGAATTCTAGTATTTTAGCCGTAAAACGCAAAGAAACGAGGAACGGTCATGGTGGGGCGGGGCGGTGACTATGGTTCTTTAGGTCGTATTTGATGGCCCGGAAAACTTTTAGGCGATCTGGGGGCCCTACCCACTGGGAAGGCGTGGGCTATAGCATACGAAAATATGGGAATCGGGCGAAATTCTAGTTGTTTGGCCGTAAAACGCAAAAAATGAGGAACGGTCATGAGGGGCAGCGACTATGGTTCCTTAGGTCGTATTTGATAGCCTGGAAAATTTATAGGCAATCGGGGTCCGAGGGGCACATATCCACTCGGAAGGTGTGGGCTATAGCACACGAAAATATGGGAATCAAGAGAAATTCTAGTTTTTTGGCCGTAAAATGCAAAACAATGAGGAAAGGTCATCGCGGGACGGTGACAATGGTTCTTTATGTCGTATTTTATGGCCCGGATAAATTTTAGGCGATCCGGGTCTAAGGGGCCCTACCCACTGGGAAGGCGTGAGCTATAGCACATGAAAATATGGGAATCAGGCGGAATTCTAGTTTTTTTGTCGTAAAACGCAAACAAATGAGGAACAGTCATGGAGAGGCAGTGAATATGATTCTTTAGGTCATATTTGAAAGCCCGAAAAAAAATTTAGGCGATCCGAGTCCGGAGGGCCAGGCCCACTTGGAAGGTGTGAGCAGCACACGAAAATATGGAAATCGGGCGGAATTTTAGTTTTTTGGCCGTAAAACGCAAAAAATGAGGAACGATCATGGCGGGGCAGTGACTATGGTTCCTTAGGTCGTATTTGATGGCCCAAAAAATTTTAGGCGATCTGGGTCTGGGAGGCCCGGGCCCACTCGGAAGGCGTGGTCTATAGCACACGAAAATATGGGAATGAGGCGAAATTTTTATTTTTTGGCCGTAAAATGCAAAAAAATGAGGAACGGTCATGGCGGGGCGGTGACTATGGGTTTTTAGGTCGTATTTGATGGCCGAAAAACTTTTAGGCGATCTGGGGGCTCTGCCCTCTGGGAAGGCGTGGGCTATAACACACGCAAATATGGGAAACGGGCGAAATTCTAGTTTTTTTGCCGTAAATCGCAAAACAATGAGGAATGGTTCCTTAGGTCGTATTTGATGGCCCACAAAAAATTTAGGTGATCGGGGTCCAAGGAGACCGGGCCCACTCGGAAGGCGTGGGCTAGCACACAAAAATATGGGAATCGGGTGGAATTCTAGTTTTTTAGCCGTACATTGAAAATAAACAAGGAACGGTGATGGCGGTGCGGTGACTATGGTTCCTTAGGTCGTATTGGATGGCCCGAAAAATAGTTCCAGATTCGTACTCATGGCCTCGTTGTTTGACTCTTCGGTCGCATATCTGACCCTGAGACTTGGTTCTCCCACTTTGACAAGTATAAGAGCTTCGGAACCGTAGACCAACGAGAACAGGGTGGTCCCGGTACTAGATTTTGAGGTCGTACAATATGCCCATTGGACTTCGAGCAAGATTTCCTTCCATTTCCCTTTGGTGTCGGTTAACCTCTTTTTGAGGTTTTGGAGTATGGTTTTGTTCGTGGATTCCGCTTGCCCATTTCCACTAGGGTGATAGGGCGTTGATAGAATCCTTTTAATCTTATGGTCCTCGAAAGACATGCTCACTTTGCTGCCAATGAACTACTTCCCATTGTCGCACACGATCTCGGCCAGCATTCCGAATCGGCATATTATGTGGTCCCATATGAAATCAATAACCTCATTTTCCCTGACTTTCTCAAATTCCTGTGCTTCCACCCGCTTAGAAAAATAATCAGTCATAAATAAGATAAATTGAGCCTTACCGGGCGCCCAAGGCAGGGGACCAACGATGTCCATCCCCCATTTCATGAACGGCCAGGGTGACAAGACCGAATGCAGCGGTTCCCCGGGCTGGTGGATTATCAGAGCATGCCTTTGACACTCGTCGCATTTTCGCACGAACTCTTTTGCGTCTTTCTCCATGTCGATCCAGTAGTAGTCGGCTCTGATTATCTTCCGAACCAATGACTCCGCGCCCGAATGGTTCCCGCAGGTGACCTCGTGGACTTCACTCAAAACATACTCGGTGTCTCCTGGTACCAGACATATTGCGAGTGGGCCATCGAATGCCCTTCTGAATAGGGTACCGTTTTTGGACAAGCTAAATCGGGCCGCCTTCGTACGCAAAGCTCTTGATTCTTTAGGATCCGAGGGAAGTTTCCTGGTATTCAGGTAATCTATGTACTTGTTTGTCCAGTCCCAGGTTAAGCTTGTCGAGTTTATTTCGACATGGACTTCCTCCAATACCGATTTCATGAGTTGTAAGACCGTTCCCGAGTTGAATTCATCCTCGTCGACCGACGATCCCAAGTTAGCAAGAGCATCGGCCTCGTTGTTTTGATCTCGAGGTATATGTTGTAAAGTCCATTCCCTGAACCGATGTAATGTTACCTGTAGCTTATCCAGGTATCTTCGCATTCATTCCTCTTTGACTTCAAACGTTCCATTGACTTGGTTCACCATGAAGAGGGAATCACACTAAGCTTCGAAAACCTCGGCCCCCAGGCTTTTATCTAGTTCAAGACCTGCAATCATGGCCTCCTATTCGGTCTCGTTGTTAGTCAATTTTATAGTTCTAATAGATTGCCTAACTATATTACCCGCCGGTGGTTTCAACACGATGCCAAGTCCGGACCCCTTTGCATTCGAGGCACCATCCTTAAAGAGGGTCCAGATTCCGGAAGACGTCCTTGAGTTCAACAACAACTCCTTCTCGACCTGAGGAATTAGGGTCGGCGTGAAGTCGGCCACGAAGTCCACCAAAATTTGAGATTTGATGGCGGTTCAGGGTCGATATTCGATGTCGTACCCGCTGATCTCCACGTCCCATTTGGCCAATCATCCCGAGAGCTCAGGCTTATGCATTATGTTTCTTAATGGGTAAGTAGTCACAACACATATGTAATGGCATTGGAAATACGGCTTTAGTTTCCTAGAGGCGCTCAACAAAGTGAGCACCAATTTTTCTAGGTAAGGATACCTAGTTTTGGCCTCGCCTAAACTTATGCTAACATAATAGATAGGAAATTGTGTACCTTCCTCTTCTCGGACTAGGAATCCACTTACCGCTACCTCAGATACCGCTAAGTACAGGTACAACTGTTCATCTGCCTTCAGAGTATGAAGCAAAGGTGGGCTTGAGAGGTACCACTTGAGTTTCTCCAGGGCTTGATGGCACTCCGGGGTCCATGAGAAGTTATTCTTCTTCTTTAACAGTGATGTCACGACCCAACTGGAGGGTCATGACTAGCACCCGGGCCATACTTGCCGAGCACCAATGTACATTTTATCTAACCTTACTTATTATCTTTATGGGCCGACAAGATCAATATAAATGGTAGACATGGATCATGAACATCCAACAATGAAAGATAATGCCATGAACATACATAACATGGGACGACAAGACTGTCAAGAAACTATATATAAGGTACGAGCTACCATGCTGCCATGAAAGACTAAACAACAAAAATCACCCGACAAGGCATTCCAAACCATACATGAGTCGACACCTGTCTATGAACCTCTAAAGGAACATAAGTTCTACAACATTGCTGGAACAGGCCCCCGACATACCCATAATGTCTATAACCAAAATGTATACCAAGACCACGGCAAGTCCGGAGAAGGGATCTCGCCAATAACCACTGAACTGGACAGCCTACTATGGTGGGGGAGCTACGTCTACCCGTCTATCATGACCTGCAGCATGACATGCAGCGTCCACAAATAAAAAGGATGTCAGTACGAATAAAGTACTGAGTATGTAAGGCAGGAAAGCATAAGTAAGAATAGTAATGTAAACAGGGATAGAGAATATACAACCTGTGACATCTGGGTACCTCTGAGGGCTACTGACATGAAATACATGATACATACATATATATACATAAACTTTTAAAACATACGCCTTTGTGGGCATCACCATCATCATATCGTACCCGGCCGTAATAGGCTCGGTAAAACGTACCCGGCCATTATAGGGCATGATAGAATCGCACCTGGCCACGTGGAGCTCGTTAAAACCCAACTGATCAGTGGTTGCACAATAGGTGTCGTACCCGGCCGGCTATAGCGCAGCTCGGTAGAGTAAAATAGATACATATATATGATGCATGCTGGACTCATTGGAATCACATTTTGAACTTTTCGGAGTGACGTAAGGTCGGTATCCTTCGTACACGTTATTAGGATTAACTCTTCATCAAGAACCTTATAAGAATTAGGAAGTACCAACAACATTGATAACATAAGAATAATAGAAGTAACATCAACATCAATCGTTGCATAAGAAGGGCAACAATGTAAGTACTGCTAGCTTCTAAGAGTAGAGTATCTTTGGAAGCTCGTTTATTACATTATGTACAATTGGAGTCATGCAAAAGAATGAAGGGGATAGCCTCACATACCTTGTATATAATGCCCAACCTCAAGCTATGCAAATGTCACGACTCCTTAGTCTACAATAAGAGAAATGATTCTATCATTATCGTTTAAGCGTCGTAACTAGTATGTATCGACTGCAACCTATTTTACGATGAAACGGACAGAACCTCCCCTATTTATATGACTTCCCACAAGTCAATAAAATCACCAAACAGCCCAAAAAACATCATTAATAATCATATTGAGCCTACCAAAATAGTCCACCAACCAACAACATTACTACCAAGCCTTTCGATATATATTTCTCAAGTTCTAGCTTCAACGACTTAGCCGCAACTTGGATAATCTTAAATATATATAGAGTAAGAGGTTACTTACCTTTAAACAGAAATAACAACTCCAATTTGACCTTAATTTTCCACGAAATATCCCTCCAATTATGCCACAAGAACAAGGAAGCGAAACTAGCAATCAATTCGGGTTTTTCGGCATTAGAATTACTTTAGAAGACTTGAAATCACCTAGGGTTGATATTAAAAACTTGAAGGAGTATTTACAGAACATAAAACACTTAAAACAACCTCCCACACGAGCTGGAACAACACAAAAATCAGCAACAACAAGAAGAACAACAAACTTACTAGCGCCACGAGATTCCCGACACTTGATTTGTGTTGTTTGCCCTTTGTTTGGGTCTTGGATCATGAGAGAACCTTGAGAGAGTGTTTTAAGGATTCTAAGGTCTGAATATACTGAAAAAGAATGACTTAAAACGGGGTTGAGGTATCTTATATATATCCATATGTCTTAAACCGCCTATGTGGGCCCCATAGAGAGCTGTTTGGCGCACTCTCGCGAAAACGCGAATATCTCTCTATTTTGAGATTTTATCGACGAACGGTTTAATGCGTTGGAAACTAGACTCATAGATCTTCAATTTTATAGGTAGATCACTCCATAATTCCAAGTACATTGGGAGAAAAATATAGTAACATTTGACCTAAAGTTTAAGTAAAATTATAAACGTAAGTTGCGACAACTTTTATCGACTTTTATTTCATAACTCGCTTGACTTCAAAACTTATGATACGGATATTATATGATTCAAATACATTAAAACATGACCTCTTGGTATAATTAATCACCTCTAGTGTTACCCGAAAATACGGGTTACAACATCCTTGATTCGTTTAACTTCTAATACTTGTTAACCACTCTTATACACCCTTGTATTGTTTAAGACCAATAGGATTATCTTCTTATCATCTCAAAGATAATCTCTTCTTGGATTTACGTTGACTAACTTACGACGTGATCTAAGGTACACAAATTTGGGTTGTAACACCCTCTCCCTCTTAGGAACATTCGTCCTCGAATGTAAGAGTTTATGAGGTGTCTAACTCATCGTGGATTCCGACGGAAATTTCCGGCTGAGTTTCCCCAATAAAATGGACACTAGCCAAACTTGCAAGCAGTTAAACCTAATCTATGGCCTTACAACACTATACAAAGCATTATGGATATGTACATTATCTGCATATCACCATTTTGTATTAAAAAAAAGTATTCACAAGCTATTGCTTACCTCACAGAGTCGTTTCACCTTATAATGCGTCCTTCTTTCCCCCTGCATCCTCGTTATCTTCACTCTGGAATAGGTAAGGGTATTTAGACTTCATCTCCTCTTCTGCTTCCCATGTCATTTCTTCTATATTCTTGTTCCTCCATAATACTTTGACGGAAGCTACATCCTTTGTTCTTAGCTTGCGGACTTGTCGATCTAATATAGCCACTGGCACTTCATCATATGATAGATCCTCTGTAACTTGTACATCTTTGATAGGGACAACCCGAGAAGGGTCTCCAATACATTTCCTCAACATAGATATATGGAATACCGGGTGGACAAATTCCAATTCAGATGGCAATTCTAACTCATAAGCAACCTGTCCAATTCGTCGAAGAATTTTGTACGGCCCAATATACCGCGGACTCAACTTACCCTTCTTCCCAAAATGCATAACACCCTTCATCGGCGAGATCTTCAGGAAAACCCAATCACCAACCTCAAATTCCAGATCACGACGTCGGACGTCGGAATAAGACTTTTGCCTGCTTTGTGCCGTCCTCAGTCGCTCTTGTATCACTTTCACCTTCTCAATGGCTTGGTGAATCAAATCTGGCCCATATAATTCTGTCTCACCGACTTCGAACCATCCAACTGGTGATCTACATCTCCTCCCGTACAGTGCCTCATACGGGGCCATTTTAATACTGGAATGGTAGCTATTATTGTAGGCAAATTCTATAAGTGCCAGATGGTCATCCCAATTCCCCTTGAAATCTAGAACACATGCTCGTAGCATATCTTCAAGCGTCTGAATGGTACGTTCAGCCTGTCCGTCAGTCTGCGGATGGAATGCAGTGCTGAGATTTACTTGTGTGCCTAAACCCTTCTGAAAAGACCTCCAAAAGTTAGCCGTAAATTGAGCTCCTCGGTCTAATATAATAGATACCGATACACCATGAAGCCTAACAATCTCCTTGATATACAACTTTGCATAATCTTCAGCCGTGTAAGTTGTCTTAACTGGCAGAAAATGGGCAGATTTTGTAAGTCGATCAACTATCACCCAGATGGAGTCAAACTTATGATAAGAGCGAGGTAATCAAATAATGAAGTCCATATTAATCACCTCCCATTTCCAGGTTGGAATCTCTATATTATGAATCAATCCACTAGGTTTCTGATGCTGGATATTTACTTGTTGACAATTAGGACACTGGGCTACAAATTCTGCAATTGACTTCTTCATGTTATCCCACCAATACTGCTCCTTAACGTCATGATACATCTTTGTCGAGCCTGGATGGATAGAATATCGGGACTGATGAATCTCAATCATAATCTTCTCTCGCAACCCTGCCACACTAGGCACACATAATCGGCCCTGGTATCTCAGTGTCCCATCTCCTCCGATCTTGAAAGCTGTAATCTTACACTGCTGAATTCCCTCTCTCAATCTTACTAAGGTAGGATCTTCATATTGCCGTGCTTTTACCTCGGCTACCAAAGATGATTCTGCTGTATTCTGTACAGTAACACCTCTGTCATCAGAGTCCAACAATCTGATTCTCATATTGGCCAGCTGGTGAAGCTCTTTGGTCAACCCTTGTCTACCTGCCTCAATATGTATTAAGCTTCCCATTGACTTACGGCTGAGAGCGTCTGCCACAACATTGGCTTTACCGGGATGGTACAATATCTCGACGTCGTAGTCATTCAGTAATTCAAGCCACCTATGCTACCTCAAATTCAACTCCTTCTACTTGAAGATGTATTGTAAACTCTTGTGATCTGTGTAGATGTCAACATGGATGCCGTATAAGTAGTGCCGCCATATCTTCAAAGCATATATTACTACAGCCAATTCCAAATCATGAGTCGGGTAATTCTTTTCATGCTTCTTCAATTGTCTTGATGCATAAGCAATCACCTTCCCACGTTGCATCAATACGCACCCCAAACCTATACCTGAGGCATCACAATATACCACATAACCTTCTGTTCCTTCTGGGAGAGTGAGCACTGGCGCGGATGTCAATCGATTCTTTAGCTCCTGAAAACTATGTTCACAAGCATCAGACCACTGGAACTTGGTAGCTTTCTGTGTTAACTTAGTCAATGGTGCTGATATAGAGGAAAACCCTTCTACAAACCGCCTATAATATCCTGCTAGCCCCAGGAAGCTGCGGACTTCTGACGGTGTTGTAGGTCTCGGCCAATTCTTCACTGCATCGATCTTCTGAGTGTCGACACTAATACCCTCATCAGATATCACATGGCCAAGGAATGCTACTGAGTTCAGCCATAATTCACATTTAGAGAGCTTAGCATATAACTTATGATCCTGAAGGGTTTGTAATACTATCCGCAAGTGGCCCGCATGTTCCGCCTCCGAACGAGAATACACCAGAATGTCATCAATGAATACGATCACGAACACATCAAGATAGGGCCTGAATACACTATTCATGAGATCCATAAAAGCTACTGGGGCATTTGTTAGCCCGAACGACATCACCAAGAACTCAAAGTGCCCATATCTTGTCCGGAAGGCCGTCTTTGGAATATCCTTCTCCTTAACCCTCACCTGATGATACCCTGAACGCAAGTCAATCTTGGAGAAATACTTGGCACCCTAGAGTTGGTCAAACAGGTCATCAATCTTTGGAAGTGGATACTTGTTCTTTATTGTAAACTTATTCAACTATCAATAATCGATACACATCCTTAACGACCCATCTTTCTTCCGCACGAACAAAACTGGCGCATCCCAAGGTAAAGTGCTAGGCCTAATGAAACCCTTATCCAGCAAGTCCTTCAACTGCGCCTTCAACTCTCTCAACTCTGCCGGGGCCATCCTGTATGGAGGGATAGAGATCAGTTGAGTGTCAGGCAACGCATCAATGCTAAACTCAATCTCCCTTTCAGGAGGAAGGCCTGGGAGTTCATTTGAGAAAACATCTGGAAATTCATTGACCACGGGGATTGATTGTAGAGTAGGCGGCTTCGCCTCCGCATCCCTAACGCGAACAAGATGATAAATGTAACCTTTTGAGATCATCTTCCTTGCCTTAAGATAGGAAATAAACCTACCTTTCGGCATAGCAATGTTCCCCTTCCATTCAATGGCGGGTTCACCAGGAAACTGAAACCTAACCATCTTCGTACGACAGTCAACATTTGCATAGCATGAGGCCAACCAGTCTATTCCCATTATCACATCAAAATCAACCATTTCTAACTCAAATAAATTTGCCGAGGTTTGATGACTACAAATCATCACAGTGCAACCTCTATATACCCTTCTAGCAATCACAGAATCTCCTATCGGAGTGGATACCGCAAGTGGTTTACTTATCAATTCAGGTTCAACGCCAAACTTATTAGTTACAAAGGGTGTAACATATGATAAGGTAGATCCCGGATCAATTAGCGCATATACATCATAAGAAAACACAGACAATATACCTGTAACAACATCCGGAGACGACTCGAGATCTTGTCGACCTACTAGAGCATAAGTTCGATTTTGAGCACCACTCGAACTCGGCACTAAACCTCTACCTCTACCACGACCTGTCGGCTGTTGAAAACCTTGTGTTGGAGGTCGAATTGATGAGGAAGAACCAGACACAGATCTAGTTGGCTGAGCCATACCACCACCTCCTCTATTAGGACAATCCCGCATCATATGGCCAGGCTGTCCGCAAGAATAGCACGCATCGGAACCTCGACGGCACAGTACAAAGTGGGCCTTGCCGCACTAATCACAATGAGGTGTTGGGGGTCTCGTCTGACTAGTATCTCTATGAAATTATGAGTCTGATGCCCTCGATCTCTAACCTTAACTAAAATAGGTAAATCGATCATACCGAGGCCTCTGAAACTGTGGAGGAGCACTAGTTACAGGTGGCGCCGAACTCCTCGAAGACTGGGGCCTGATACTGCCTCTGAACTCATCAGAATACCCTGCAAATCTTGCCATCTTATGTTGTCCCCTATCCTGCTCCCTATCTACCCTTTGCTAGTGCTTATGATCTTCTAGGGTCTGGGCATAAGCCTGAATACGGGAAATATCCATGCCCTCTACCAAGGAGGCTGTTGTGCACTCATTTATCAGATGTGGTCCCAACCCGTTCACGAACAGGTGCACCCTATCACTCAACTCGGCCACCATATGGGGAGCATACCTTGCTAAAGAATCAAACTATATACTATACTCTCATACACTCATATTACCATGTCGAAGGTTCAAGAACTTATCAGCTCTAGCTCGTCGTATCTCAACTGGCAAGTAGTGACGAAGAAAGGCCTCAGAAAATTCCTTCCACACGGCTGGAGGAGCGTTCGGACCCCTAGATCTCTCCTAACTATCATACCAGAAAATTGCTAAATCTCGTAACCGATAAGAAGCCAACTCTACTACCTCCGTATCACTAGCATGCATAACCCGCAATGTATGATGAACCTGATCAATAAATGTTTGTGGGTCCTCCTTGGGGTCTGATCCGGTAAACACTGGAGGGTCTAGATTAATAAAATCACGAACTCTCGCACTAACCGGTTTATCAGCAGCACCGGTATTCTGCCTCTGAGCCTGAGCAGCTACCAAGCTAGTCAACAATTGCACCGCACTGCGCATATCATGGTCTGTAGTGCCAGACGGAGGAACTGGATGTACTGAGTGCCTCCTAAAATCCTCTGGAGGAGACGGAGAGGTATGAGACGGCATCTCACTCTGAGCCTCACTTTGGCCTGCTCTGGCTGGAGGCACCTGAATGTTACCCTCTCCCACAGCTGTATCAAGCCATTTACTAATCGCTTGCTTCCTAGTCGAAGGCATCGCTGAAAGAAAACAAGGTGAATATTAAATATGAACACTTATGACTCAACTCTACGCACGATCTAGATTCAGGAAGAAGGTAACAACCCTAGATGTCACGTAGCCTCCTGATTATAAATGTGGCGCGCTACACATCCATAATCAAAACTCTACTAGACACGGCTCATAGACAACCCCTAGGACAGACTTGCTCTGATACCAAGTTTGTCACGACCCAACTGGAGGGTCATGACTAGCACCCGGGCCATACTTGCCGAGCACCAACGTACATTTTATCTAACCTTCCTTATTATCTTTAAGGGCCGACAAGATCAATATAAATGGTAGACATGGATCATGAACATCCAACAATGAAAGATAATGTCATGAACATACATAACATGGGACGACAAGACTGTCAAGAAACTATATATAAGGTACGAGCTACCATGCTGCCATGAAAGACTAAACAACAAAAATCACCCGACAAGGCATTCCAAACCATACATGAGTCGACACCTGTCTATGAACCTCTAAAGGAACATAAGTTCTACAACATTGCTGGAACAGGCCCCCGACATACCCATAATGTCTATAACCAAAATGTATACCAAGACCACGGCAAGTCCGGAGAAGGGATCTCGCCAATAACCGCTGAACTGGACAGCCTACTATGGTGGGGGAGCTACGTCTACCCGTCTATCATGACCTGCAGCATGACATGCAGCGTCCACAAATAAAAAGGACGTCAGTACGAATAAAGTACTGAGTATGTAAGGCAGGAAAGCATAAGTAAGAATAGTAATGTAAACAGGGATAGAGAATATACAACCTGTGACATCTGGGTACCTCTGAGGGCTACTGACATGAAATACATGATACATACATATATATACATAAACTTTTAAAACATACGCCTTTGTGGGCATCACCATCATCATATCGTACCCGGCCGTAATAGGCTCGGTAAAATGTACCCGGCTATCATAGGGCTCGGTAGAATCGTACCTGGCCACGTGGAGCTAGGTAAAATCCAACTGATCAGTGGTTGCACAATAGGTGTCGTACCCGGACTACTATAGAGCAGCTCGGTAGAGTAAAATAGATACATATATATGATGCATGCTGGACTCATTGGAATCACATTTTGAACTTTTCGGAGTGACGTAAGGTCGGTATCCTTCGTACACGTTATTAGGATTAACTCTTCATCAAGAACCTTATAAGAATCAGGAAGTACCAACAACATTGATAACATAAGAATAATAGAAGTAACATCAACATCAATCGTTCCATAAGAAGGGCAACAATGTAAGTACTGCTAGCTTCTAAGAGTAGAGTATCTTTGGAAGCTCGTTTATTACATTATGTACAATTGGAGTCATGAAAAAGAATGAAGGGGATAGCCTCACATACCTTGTATATACTGCCCAACCTCAAGCTATGCAAATGTCACGACTCCTTAGTCTACAATAAGAGAAATGATTCTATCATTATCGTTTAAGCGTCGTAACTATTATGTATCGACCGCAACCTATTTTACGATGAAACGGAAAGCACCTACCCTATTTATATGACTTCCCACAAGTCAATACAATCACCAAACAGCCCAAACAACATCATTAATAATCATATTGAGCCCCCAAAACAGTCCACCAACCAACAACATTACTACCAAGCCTTTCGATATATATTTCACAAGTTCTAGCTTCAACGACTTAGCCGCAACTTGGATAATCTTAAATATATATAGAGTAAGAGGTTACTTACCTTTAAACAAAAATAACAACTCCAATTTGACCTTAATTTTCCACGAAATATCCCTCCAATTCTGCCACAAGAACAAGGAAGCGAAACTAGCAATCAATTCGGGTTTTTCGGCATTAGAATTACTTTAGAAGACTTGAAATCACCTAGGGTTGATATTAAAAACTTGAAGGAGTATTTACAGAACATAAAACACTTAAAACAACCTCCCACACGAGCTGGAACAACACAAAAATCAGCAACAACAAGAAGAACAACAAACTTACTAGCGCCACGAGATTCCCGACACTTGATTTGTGTTGTTTTCCCTTTGTTTGGGTCTTGGATAATGAGAGAACCTTGAGAGAGTGTTTTTAGGGTTTTAAGGTATGAATATACTGAAAAATAATGACTTAAAACGGGGTTGAGGTAACTTATATATATCCATATGTCTTAAACCGCCTATGTGGGCCCTATAGAGAGCTGCTTGGCGCACTCTCGCGAAAACGCGAATATCTCTCTATTTCGAGATCGTATCGAAGAACGGTTTAATGAGTTGGAAACTAGACTCATAGATATTCCATTTGATATGTATATCACCCCATAATTCCAAGTATATTGGTAGAAAAATGTAGTAACATTTGACCTAAAGTTGAAGTAAAATTATAAACGTAAGTTGCGACAACTTTTATCGACTTTTGTTTCATAACTCGCTTGACTTCAAGACTTATGATACGGATATTATATGATTCAAATACATTAAAACATTACCTCTTGGGACAATTAATCACCTCTAGTGTTACCCAAAAATAAGGGTTACAACATCCTTGATTCGTTTAACTTCTAATACTTGTTAACCACTCTTATACACCCTTGTATTGTTTAAAACCAATAGGATTAACTTCTTATCATCTCAAAGATAATGTCTTCTTGGATTTATGTCGACTAACTTACGGCGTGATCTAAGGTACGCAAATTTGGGTTGTAACAAGTGAAAAGAACTGATGGCTCTTATCGGAGGACCTCGAGATGAATCGACCCAAAGCTGCTATGCGCCTGGTTAACCTTTGTACGGCCTTGACACTATCCAAAATGGTGATGTCCTCGATGTCCTTGATCTTATCGGGATTAATCTCGATTTCCCGGTTGGACACCATGAATCCAAGGAATTTCCCAGGCCCGACTCCGAATGCGCATTTCTCCGGGTTCAGCTTTATATTATACTTATTCAATATGTTGAAGGTTTCCTGCAAATGTTTCAAATGGTCCTCTGCTCGCAGGGAATTAACTAGCATATCGTCAATGTAACCTCCATTGATTTTCCTATTTGCTCTTTGAACATCCAATTTACTAGGCGTTGGTAAGTGGCACCGATATTTTTTAGTCCGAATGGCATTACGTTATAGCAGTTGGTACCGTATTAGTAATGAAGGACATTTTTTCATGGTCGTCCGGGTCCATCCGAATTTGGTTGTACCCGGAGTAAACGTCGAGAAAACTGAGGATCTCGTGACCGGTCGTTGCATCGATCATGCAATCGATGTTTGCCAGAGGGAAAGAGTCCTCGGGGCATGCCTTATTCAAGTCTTTATAGTCTACACACATTATTAATTTATTCCCCTTTTTAGGGACTACTACTACTACGTTTGCTAACCAATCCGGGTACTTAACCTCCCGGATGGACCCTATTTTAAGGAGTTTAGATATCTCGTCCTTGATGAATGCATGCTTGACTTCGTACTGAGACCTCCTTTTCTACTTGATCGAATGGAACTTCGGATCCAGGCTTAGCTTGTGAGTGGTTATCTCCGGAAGAATCCCTATCATATCGAGATGGGACCAAGCGAAACAATTTATGTTAGCTATAAGAAATCGAATGAGTTTTTTCCTAAGCTCGGGACTTAACCTCGTGCCTAGGTGTACCTTACGATCAGGCGGGTGTCCGATCAATATGACCTGCGCCAGTTCTTCGACTATTGATTTGGTAGCGTTGGAATCATCGGGGACTATGAATGACCAAGGAACTCTGTAGTCGTCGCCTTCATACATCCCCTGCTTCTCCAGTTCCATCGAGGCCGGTATCAGTAATTGCTATTAGGTTTCGTCTTTGGCCACCGGACTCAGACCCTTCAATATCGAAAGTGCGAATACCGGGATCACCTCGTCGATCGCGAACATCTCCTTTACGGACAGTTGTTCCCCGTAAACTGTTTTAATTCCTCCTGGCATCGGGAATTTCAGCACCTGGTGCAGCGTCGAGGGTACTGCCCTCATGTTGTGAATCCATGGTCTCCCGAATATAGCAATTTACCTCATGTCTCCTTTGATCATGCAGAACTTTGTTTCCTGAATGGTTCCGACGGTGTTCACTGGTAATTTTATCTCTCCTTTAGTGGTCTTACATGTCATGTTGAATTCAATTAGAACCCTGACTGCAGGCACAATTCGGTCCTATAGACCTAGTTGTTCCACGACCCTCAATCTAATGATATTGGTCGAGCTACCTTGATCAATTAACACACGCTTAACTCGAGATTTATTTATGAATACAAATATTACCAGTGCATCGTTGTGGGGCTGCACGATGCCTTCAGCGTCCTCGGCTTTGAAAGATAAGGTTCCTTCTGGTACGTAGTCTCGAGTCTATTTTTCCCTCATGACGGATACTTTAGTGCGTTTTAACATCGGCCCGTAGGGAACGTCGACCCCACCGATGATCATGTTAATGACGTGGTGAGGTTCTTCCTGCTGGGTCTACTTACTAGAATATCTATTCCTGAAATGATTTTTGGCTCTATCGCTCAGGAACTCCCGGAGATGTCCGTTGTTGAATAACCGAGCTACTTCCTCTCTCAATTATCGGTAATCCTTTTTTCTGTGGCCGTGTGTGCCATGATATTTGCATATTAAGTTGGGATCCCTTTGGGCTGGATCGGAATGAAGAGGTCGAGGCCATTTGGTATGTTTGATGCGTCCGATGGCGGATACGATAGCAGCAGCATCGACGTTAAAGTTATACTCTGATAACCTCGGCGCTTCCTTAGGCCCGATGGGCCTGTCGAAGCCGTTTTTGCTCATGAGTCCCCGGTTATTTTGACTTCGATCGCTTCTTATTTCATTTCTCATAGGGTTTCATCCAGTCCCTTTACCCCTATGATCACCGTTGTACAGTTGATACCGATCCCCACTTGACCTTGGTTCACGATAAATGTCTCTTTTGGATCTGTCACTAGCTCGGACGGGATAAACAGAACTGGAAGGGGCAGATTGGGACTGTATTGTTGTTATCGCCATGGTGGCCAGACTCAACATCCGTGTTTAGAGGGGCATATTGGGAGTTCGATATTTTAAACGTAGACCTGAAATCAAAGACACTTCAAAGAACAAGTGTGAAGTAGGGTGTGTTATGGAAATTTGTATCAAATTGTCACTATTATCCTTAGCCCCACAGTGGGCGCCAAACTGTTTACCTTCAAAATCGGATAATAATTGAATTTGTAAATGGTTTTAAGGATACGCAGATTAATTTGATACAAAATAATAAATTGGATTAGAATGAACAAATAGAAATACAGTAAATTCAAACCACGCGAGAAGGATGATTGCAACCTTATTAAAATGCTCACCCTCGATCCGGGCTCACGGTGGACAATGTTGGTGGATATATTACTTTGGAATGCGTGTTACAATGTACTTAATGAATTATCAGACCCCCATTTATATAGTAGGGAAATCCTACTCTAAGTATAACTCTATAAAAGGTAAAAAAAAAATCTTCTGTTTAATTGATTGCGTATTCTACATCGATACGTGTTCTAGCTATTCTGTTGTTCCACGGCAAATATCGTAAGGGAGCAAATCAAGGCTAACAAATTTCTCATTAACCACCCAAATTCTCCTTCTTTCTTCTTAAATAAATTTTTGCTCCAAATACACCCTCATTGATTTTTCCAGGATCTTATAAAGCCAAAAATATACTAGCTTTCACCTTTCCACACTAACTTATAGTAGATCATTCAACTCTTCTTTAACATAAAAAATAGCTATAGAATCACAAAACTAATCACTATTAAAGGCATTCAACAAGGCAACCTACAAGATAATTGTTCTACTTTGCTCTAACAAGTAGAAATTAAGTTAACTACACGAAAACTTAGCTTTCAGAGGAAGCATCCTATAAGGTTATTCAATATGTCTAAGAGCTCCTTTTAAATACCATCATATTATATTATCATCCCTCCGGATAAGTTTCACAAGCTTAACCAAAGACTTGAAAATTTAAAATCGGAAAAACACGAAGAGTAATGACAACATTCAGCTTTACTCATTAAAAAAATAACAATAACAAAAGCAATTATTTTTTTTACATGACAACATCCAATCATTATTCATTGAAATGATTTCTTCCTTCACAATTGTATGTAAAATGCTACTACTATTTAAAAATTAGAGCAACCAAGTTCACTAGCATCTCCTTCTCAAAAGTCTCAAAATACTAATTTCAAAGAATTCCAGTTGCCAATCTAATGGCTCCTACTCTTTGCCAAAACTTTAAATGCAGCAATAAATCTCATTAACGGCAGTCGAGTCATAGCACTTCAATTGTAATTTGGTCCTGGTTTTCACGTACTTGTAGATGATAGCTACACCAAAAAAAAAATTAGAATAGTGAAAATTTTCAAATATAATTACCTGTGTAGTTTTATCAACACCTTCCAACAAGGTTAAAAATGAGACATTTGATTCGATCATATCCAAATCAAAAGCATCCTTACAAAAAAGAAAAATCAAGATAAGTTGATAATATGAAACAATTATTTAATATAAGAAACACTGTATGAATAATCCTAAAAGAAAACTAACGTGAAAATTTGCTTCTGATAAAGGAGATGTTACTTGATGAGGAGTGTATGCATTGTCCTGAAACAATTTTTTTATTGGTGGTGCAACCACTTTTTGAGATTTTTCTGTAACAAAAATAACTAATTAGATGGATTTAAAATAAAAATAAAGTAAAGAGTTGCATAATACTTACTGATTCTCCCCTGAGTAGTTGGTTGAGTAGCTGGTTGAGTAGCTTTTCTTTTTTGGGGTTTATTCCAATGGTTATGGATACGTTCTTTGCGAACACCTGGTGCTCTTACATAAACAGGGTCCAATACCTTCTCTTCTATGTTTTGCTTACCATTTTTGGTGGAAATACGGATATCAGAACTGTCCAACTTGCCTAGATAGTCATCTATCTCAATTGAAGCATTTTCGAGATATTTTGATAGAATTTCCCGGCATTCCACATTAGATTTGCTAAGATAAGCAAGATTATAACAACTCTGCATCACATTGTTAGTGTAAACAATCTCATATTCTGAATTTCCATTGATAGAACCACTCTTACTTGGCAATTTTTTTATTCTTTTCGTCACATATTTGGTCCATCTCTTCAAAATGTATTTCTCAGGGATTTGAGAAACTTTCTTTGAAGTTAATATCAATAAACAGTGTGCACATATAATACTCATAGATTCAAACTTCTTGCAAGTGCATGTCACATGTAAAGTTGCAAAATTTAATTCAACAAACCAACTCTTGATTATGCTCTTTAACAAATCTATCCACCATAAAAGGACCATTGCAAAATTGACGCTTAAAGATTATCATTGCAGGACACTAAGATCGTGTGTCTATGTGAATGTAAGATGCCTTGCTCGATTTTCTTTACCTTTCATCTTTCTCCCCATGCCTATAACACACAAAATATTTTTCTCGAATAATCACACTACCTTGAAAATAATATTGTTTATCTTTTCTTACACTAAAACCTTTGGAGTGTGCATATTCACAATATAATTTATAAGCTTCTTCCTCATCCTTAACAATTTGATCTTTTATCTTCTCTTCTAATTCAACAATGATATTTTCTGAAACTTTTTCTTCTATGTTATTCTCATCATCTTCTTCATCAATTTTAATATCTTCGACTAATACTTCTTCATGACTCTCAACGTTGTTTGTCTTCTCAAAAGTTGACATTCTGATATTCCAAAAGAGTAATCTAAGTATTTGTTTATCCGTAAAATGGTACAATTGAATTTATACGTGGTTTCTAGACAACTGAATTAATTTGATCCTGAAATAATATAATAATCGAAGAAATATGCAATACTTAGCCTTGGAATGTAGATGAAATAGCAAAGATAATGATTCCGTGAACACGATTTCCAAATACAGAAATGATGGGATCAAAAAGCAAGAGAGTAAAATTGTATAAAGTTTTGTATAGAATATAATATATGTTCTTGCTAGAAATTTTGTGTCCTTACAATGATAATTGAGCTCACTATTTATAGCTATGTCTAGGGAAGAAGGTCTTAGGATCGTGCTCTCTTTAATGTCAATTATGTGGGTCATTGATGAAGATGTAATGTTGAGTGTAAATGCCAAATTCTTTGTAACGGATCGTCGCTCTTAATGTGGTAGAATATTCCTTAGTAAATGCTACCGGGTGCAGAGCATTTAATACACTTTTATGAATGTTATCCGTTCCGATGACAAGTGCAGTGGCTGCGTTCGGTCCTCAGCCATTCCATCTTGGATTCCATGTGTCCTCCTTTTAGTCAGCCACGCATCATATCATATTTTACCCTATACAGATAGTCCCCCTGCTTTCCGGTGATATAACTTTGTGTTACCGGAAAGTTGGTAGAAATATCTTTTTGGCGAGAATTACTATAATTCCCTCTGAAGGTCTCTGACAGTTGATTAGACGCACGTCTCTCCGTATTTAATGCCCCGAACACGCATCATCCCATGATTTAGCACAGCTTTAGCCGGTTATCGAGGTAATCATGGCCATGAATTTAGCCGCCAGAATTTTACTTATACGCAACTTTCTATTCCTTTACACTTCACGATTGCTTGAGCTTCTAATTTGCATCCTTGTTTTCCATCCTTTTTCTAATTTTCTTCAAACATAAACTCTTTACCTTCTTCCTTTCCAATGGCCTCTTCCTCCAAACGTGGTATTTCTATGAAGAATAAGAACAAAACCGAGAATTCAGTTCCTCCAACAGTGGATTCCATCATCCCAAGAAGGCTTAGTACTTCGAAAGATTTTGAAGAGAAATTTTCTACTGTTAACCCTCGTACATGGGTTGTTAGTAGGTACCCTTCTTCCATTCATCCTTCCAGTATCCCTGCCGTGAAAGAGGATTGCCGCTGCAATGAGTTGGAAATCATCGCTCTTGATCTATCGGAGCGAGTGACCCTTCCCAAGGAAGGTTTTAAATACTTTTTCACGTATCCCTTTACTTCGGGTGCATTTTTTTTTAGCAAAGAGCTTGATTCCATAATTGCAGAGTTTTCCTTCGCTACCAGGTATGTTTGGCACAGGTAAGTCCTTCAGTGTGAAGGACGATCGCTTGCCTCCGATGCTTGTGCCAAGAAACTGGGGAGAAGCTAACCTTAGCTCATGTGATGAATCTTTATTCCCCCAAAATCTTCCGCAGGGGAATGATAAACCTTTGCAAGCATGGCCACCATGCTTTGTTGTCTAGTATGGATGACGACAATGATCGTGGGTGGATGGAGCGGTTCGTTGCAGTTTCCACCAACGACATCATTCTGACAACGGCTTCATCCTTTCCGGTTGTTTGGAACCGCACTCATAAGTTCTTTGTATAATATTCCTCTTACTAAATATTTTTCTATGGTCGTATCATCTCTTCAACCTTCGTATATTTCAGCAACTCGATGGCTCCCACCGGTGGTGGAAGGTTTGAACCGGTGGGTTCGGAAGATTTTGGACGTCACGATCCCTGATACTCATTCGTGGAAAGAACTAGCCCTTAAATACGGGTGGAAGGCCAAAAATCATGGTAACTCTAATTTACCTTGCTTTCGTTTTTGTATATAAAGAGCTTGGTTGAACCCTTCTGACTTTGTTCATGGAATTAGGTCTACCTGCGGGCTCTGTTGTTGTCCCCGAGGATGACATTCTGGCTGATCCTGATGATGCAGCGAGGCTGCTTCAGGAGGACTTACTCGAACATGTATCTCCGGGCCTGTTTTGGGTGCAAATATTTCTTTATGGAGTCCCCGACCGGAGGATAAACAAAAAAAGATAAGACTGTCCTCAGCGGCTGGGGAAAAGAATAAAAGGACAAAGGTTGATGCCCCCAAATCATCTCCGATGGCGATGATGACTGGTCCTCCTTCTGGACCGGTCGTAGACACCGTGATGATTGATGATGATGAAGAAGTTGTTGATGAGGGACTTATTTACACAGAAGGCAACGATCCTCATCATCTCAACAGGATGCTCGACCTGTTGAGATAGTTACACCAACTAAAGACGATGTCTCGGCACTTTGGGGAGAGTCTGATTTGGTAGAATATGCCAACTCCCGTTTTCGGGCCCCTATTGCTGTAACTGGTGTTGCGAGTCTGAATACCGGGTCCCTGCCGTCTTTGGTTGGTGAGCATCAAACAACTAGCATTGCATTGGGTGCAACTGCTTCTCACTCTTCAACTCCATCAGCTCCATCTCTACCTTCACCAACACCAGCAACTACTACATCACTTCCATCTTGATCCACTCTTTCACCAGCAGTTGCTATATCACCTCCATTGGCCGCACCTAACCGTGAAGACAGTGTTCCTCTTCCACAGTCCCCAGTTCATGGGAATTTGGGGCAAAATTATGCTGCCCCTTCTAAAGATCCATAAAGGAGGAGGAACGTTACTCTTTCGGTCTCTACCGGGTGCAACTTGATGTCCCGGCCGGTAGAGCTTGCTAATTATCTGAAGCCTTTGGCTTCAGAAAAGGACTGGGAAAAGATTCAGGCACTCTCGGGAGAGTGCTTGTTGAACAATGCCATTTACAATGCCACAGCTGTACGTTCCTTCCTTCCTCTGTTATTTCGTTTACTTTGAACGAATATATTCTAAATTTTAACTGTTCTTATTTTATAGGCCAACTTTCTTGCTTCCGAGGGCCTTCAAAGGTTGATTCGTGAGAAGGAAGAACTTACTTCTGAATGGGATCAGCTTTTTGGTGGAATGGGAACAGACTGTTCTCCACCTCTAGGAACTGGAAATCAGAGCTGCTGAGGCCGTTGTTTTGGCCGCTCATTTGCAGCAAAGCGAGCAAGAAGTGGTAACCATCTGCCAAAATATTGGACCGTTGAGGGTTAGATTTGATTAGGCCAAGGCCAAATGGGCAGAAGTCCAAAATGCTGTTCTTGCTGCATCCGACCGCGAGGCTACCTTCGCTGAAAGAGTGATTAACTTGGAAGCAGCCTTGAACTCCAAAAATGAAGAGCTTACTGCCGTGGAGGTGAAACATGCCCAGTTGGAAGAGAAGTACAAGAAAACTATCGAGCATAATAGGCTCTTTCGTTCAACTGTCTGTGAGCTCGATATCAACCTCCAATCTGCTAGATCCGCTCGGGAAAACTATTTTGCCGAGGTCACTCAACTCAAAGAAGAACTTAAGCGCCGAGTCGCTTCCCTCATTATTGAAAAACCTTATTCCATGTATAGCATGAGGAGAACAACCTTGGAAGAGGCCAAAGCTGATATCATCGATGTTGATGCCGAAATTGCTAAGGCCCGAGAGCTTGAGTTGGCTTCAAACAATGACCTCCCGGCACAGTTTGATGCTCCAGGTTCTTCCGATTTTGATTCAGAGTTTTCAGAAACTGAAATAGGATCGGAAGGCGATGAGGTCGAAGGCCAAATTGGGGAAAGAGCTGAGCCATTGGCGGAACCAACTACTCTTTCCAGCAATGCGGATACTTCTCTTCTTCCTGATCCCGGATACGCTGCAGTTTAGCTTTTCCTTTCTTTTCTCATTTTGTACTTGTAACATTTTGGCCCGTTCTTGTGAATAAAGACATACTTTTTGTTTAAATATCGTTTGAGTCTTACTTCCGTTTGAGTATCCATGCAAGCTTTTAACATTTGCATTTGTGAGCAGCAAGATCTCGTTACTCCTTCGAAGAGAGTTATTTTCATTACTCCTACAACATTCGTGAGCAGCGTGATCTCTCCCCGGGTCATCACGCTCGCAAGGTTGAATCCAGCGAGGAGTTTTGTCGCCGAAATAATGCTTCCGGTGAGTTTAGCTTGTTCCAATACTCTCCATTGTATGATATTCACCTAACTTCCAAGATCCACTAGAACACGCTTAATTTTAAAATCTAACACATTTAAAGAGATTACCAGTGCGCCGTTATGTGGTAATAGCAATCCGTCTGCATCTTCCTTTGTGAAAGTGATATCGTACTCCCGGAGTCTTTTGTTGTGAGTTATCGATAATTTAGTCTTATTTGCCGCCGAAAAGGTGACCCCGTCAATCTCGTTCCCCCAAAGATCATGTTGATCATTTGGCGTGGGATTTCTTCTCCTATTTTCGAGGATTCCGTATTGTCTCTGTTGCAACCATAATTGTTCTTAGCTCGATCACTCAAGAATTCTCAGAGATGACCATTCTTCAATAGTGTTGCCACCTCCACCCAAAGATGTCAGCAGTTCCCTGTACGGTGACTGTTCATCCCATGGTATTCGCACCATAAATTAGATCCCTTTGGCTAGAATCGAACCTCATAAGTCTCGGGAATCGTGCTTCTTTAATGTTCCTCATGGCTCACACTAGTTCTACTACACTGACGTTGAAGTTATATTCTGACAACCTAGGGTAAGAAAGATCTCAAGACCTCGACATTTGTTTATCTTGAAGTGATCTATTGTTTCGACCACTGTTAGTCCCTCCGTCAACGGTGAACTTGTTTGTTGCTCGAACATTTCTGCCACGGACTTCGGTACGATCGTAGGGTAGAAACCAACCCCCCGTAGTCCGCCTATCCGCGTCGTATTCATCCTTTGATTTTTCTCTATTCTTCTCCCGTCCTTTGGTCGATGATGTAAAAATGACCTGGTCATCTTCGACTCGTACCGGTTGTGAACATCTGCCCATGTTGTTGCTTGAAACTCAAGAAGGCTCTCCTTTAGCTTTCGGGAAGCGTCTGAACTTCTCTGATTCAATCCTTTGGTGAATGCTTCAGTTGCCCATTCAGCCGGGACGGACGAGTGCAACATTCTTTATTTCTGGAACTGGGTGATAAACTCTCGTAACAATTCTGACTCTCCTTGTGCGATTCTGAATATGTCGGCCTTTCGGGCTTGCACCTTTCTGGCCCCGGCGTGAGGCTTAATGAAAGAATCCGCGAGCATCTCAAAGAAATCTATGGAATGCTCATGCAGTAATGAATACCACATTAGGGCTCCCCTCGTGAGGGTTTCGCCGAATTTCTTTAGCAACACAAATTCAATTTCATGAGGAGCTAGATCATTTCCTTTCACCGCCGTTGTGGAGGTGGTAATATGTTCTTGTGGGTCGGTAGTTCCATCATACTTTGGAACTTCAGGCATTTTGAAACGCTTCAGAATCAGTACTGGTACCGCACTTGGCTTGTACGGTAATTGAACATACTTCTTCGAGTTCAGGACTTTTAATATTGGTGGCGCCCCCGAGATTTGATCTATGCGTGTGTTCACTTCCCTCATGAACCGTAAAAGCTTATCTTTGAATGAATCGTTCTCATTGTTAAGACCTGATATGCTCCCCTCAACCCCATCGGAGCCGACTTCACCCCTAGGACTGTTGTTATCAATTCTCTGTGTTGTCTGATCTGCGGGGACAACGGGAGGAATCGGATCGCGCATGTTCGCATTATTCGAAGCACTTGATAGCGCTTGCTTCAATTCTGTCATAACCTGGTCCTGCTGCATGAGAAGGCCTAAAATGATTGCATGTTGCTCTTGCGGGATCCTCACAGCATCCGCTACTTTCTCCTCGTCAGCATCATCGGGAGTTCTTTCCCGAACATGTCGAGGGTATCGTCTGTCATGCACCGGCGTAGCGTCATTCCCCTCATTGCGGGTGTCACTGATTGAGTCCTCGAAATGAGGTCGATCCCCTCGAATTTTGGGGTTGTGCGCATCGTTAACAGTGTTATCTGTCATTTTTTGCGATTTTTTCTAAGACAAAAATAGTCAAAATACGTTAGTAAAAGAGGCAAGGATTAATTTAATTGCACAGTTGTCTAGGCTCCACGGTGGGCGCCAAACTGTTTACCCGTAAATCGGTACAGTTTAATTTATACATGGTTTCTAGACAAGTGAACTAACTTAATCCTGAAATAATATAATAATTGAAAAAATATGCAATACTTAGCCTTGGAATTTAGATAAAATAGCAAAGATAATGATTCCGTGAACACGATTTCCGAACACAGCAATGATGGGATCAAAAAGTAAAAGAGTGAAATTGTATATAACTTTGTATAGAATATAATATATGTTCTTGCCAGAAATTTCGTGTCCTTACAATGATAACTGAGCTCACTATTTATAGCTATGTGTAGGGAAGAAGGTCTTATAGATGCAACAAGAAACTGAGGCGGGAAATAAAATAAAGACGGCAACCCTAAAAGTTTAACGTCATTTATTAGGACTGTTTATTACCTTTTCTTAATTTTTTTAAAAAAAAAAAACTCTAGTAGATATTGTAGTTTATTTCCGATGGTTAACTTAACTAGATTTGATGCACCGGGTGCGGGTAAGCTTTTTCTTGATTTTTTTAACCTTGATTAAAATACTTCTTGTTTGACTCTACGCTTTTCGCAGACATATGTTTTTGTTTCAGCGGTCTAGCAATATTCAGGAAAAAAATTCTTGAGGTGTGTCCCTAAATTGATTCAAACGCTAGACCTAAACAGTAAGTGAACAAATGTCGTTTAAGTTCTTTTAAATGTCGCCTAATGGGCGAAGATAAAACCACCTAAGGAGTAATAAGAAGAGAAATGTATATGTTTAGCCGTTTTCATAAATAATATCTGATAATATATATATTTTTTGTATATATACATATTATATATAAAAATTATACATATTTTATATTATTTTTGTCTGACGAATGTAATTAACTTCATCTGACCAGCCAATTATGTATTTTGCCCCAAGGGAAAATAGCAAATTCTACTGGGCCCTGCGTGACTAGCTACCATTCTCTCTGATGGGCCGTGAATCCATAATCCCGTCATTAAGGCAAACTTCCCAACTTCGAACATGGCCTAAAATATGAATCAACAGCTGACTTGATAAACCGGCCCAACGAACAGAAATATTTGACAAAATTTGCAATGTTACTAATTTCAACAAACAAGGTTTAGTTTAAATTAACAGTTAGCCATGTGTTTCAATATACTACTTTGGTTCTTGTTGTCAAAAATTTCATTAACAAATATGGAGATTTGAGTACTTTAATTTAAGGTTCTAAAATATTAGGCAAAATTCTATATATGAAAAATTTGAAATTTCGAAATAGAAACTTGAACACGAAAAAGAGATTGATTGTTTTACGATTGTAACCATACAAAGAAATAATGGAGTTGTTTTCATTAATTGAACAAAAGTCAAATGACGAACACAAGAAAACAATGAAGTTCTTATATAAATTTTCAACAAAGATTGTAGTTTTTTTATGGTAAATAAAATGCCCATGGCGGAGGATCAAAAATTAAACTTGAAAAATTGAATTATAAACTTATAAATGAGATTTTACATTCCTAATGTAACCATATAAGAATTTGTACTAAATAAAAATATCAGATAACAAATACAAGAAAATGATGAAGTTTTTAATTATTAATTATAGTTACAATTTTATCCAATATATCGATTTATATTTTTTTACTGAAATTTCGTATTTTTATAATGGTATAGATAAGTAATTCCTGCACTCAAAATGACCTGAAGCATATACTTGTCGTTATTAATACTAAAATATGTTCATTTCTACTCCCTCCGGTCCACTTTAATATTGATTTTTAAGCCTTTTTTGTGGCCCACGATATTTTTTTCATATATCAAAAAAGAATTCACTTCTTTTTTATCAAAGTTACCTTTGGAGTAAAGAGCCTAGGAGTATTTGTTGTATTTTCATTGAACAAATAAAGGTTAATATGGTCAGTTTAATTGTTAATTAATACTATAAGGTGAATTCTTTAATATGTGTAAAAATAGCTAAAACAAAAATCAATTAAAGTGGAAAGGAGAAAATAACAAACAAAAAACAGTTCGGTCATAAAACCCATTCCCTTTAGGCTGTAACTCCAAGATTTCATGCATTACACTTAATACCAGCATCTTTTTCCCAAGACAACTCATATCTTGACTAGATTAGTGTGGAAATATAATCATATCTTATATATAGAATTAATGTTTATTTGTCATCTATTTGATCTTATTCACACTTAGGTCGATCGAGCTTTACAAGCTAACTTTACTATTTGTTTTTAATTCAAGTTGTATATCAAGTATAAAATCATCTGCAGCCCCTTATGTCATGTCATGCTGGCAGATGATTGATCGTGGATCATAGTAGTTAATAAAGTTCGAAAAATATTTGTGGTTGTTACGTTCGCGAGAAAATTAATGGTTCTAAAGAAAGAGCATTATTTAGCGTTAGGTGTCGTTGTGTATTGTAGGTAATGAAAAGGACTCTTTCTTTTCTTTTCTTTTCTTTTCTTTTCTTTTCTTGAAACAGAAAGAATTACATATTAAAGAAGAACTGTAAGAAGTTTTTGGAGCAGTATTAGAGCAATTTTAGACTGCGCAGTGCGAACGCTTATTCTATTTGGATTCGTTAAATGTGTCATCTTTGACCATAGAAAATAGGTATGCTTTCCTTTCATTTCTTTTTCCTTTTAACCTACCACTTTCTTTTTTAGAATATCGTACTTGATAAACCACCATTATACTTATGGCAAGTGGTAAAGCATACATGATACAACGGGTAAGGTGCATCGGATTTGAGGCTAGGAACGGATTTTAAGTACAAAAGGCACCACCCAAAGGGCAAATAGTTCCTTTTTTTTTTTGCCACACCGCTTAATTTCAGATAGAAGGCAATAAATAGTAAGTAAATCATTAAAAAGTAACTTCACTTCCGAGCTACAAAACATGATTAAATCGTCAACCTCAACCCACCCTTTCCTTGCCATGAAATATTACGTCTTTATGTAACTTTCTTACGTATTTTCACAATCAGTCCCACCTTATTAATCTCAACCCACCCTCATATATATTTTTAAACTTCTTTTTCTATTCTTAATCAAATAAATTAAATATTTCTTTTTGTCGTTTTCCCTTTATCTGGCTCTGGCCACTTACAATTTGCCCCAATCCCTTATAAGTGAGCTCGCTTACAACCTCGCTTACAATTTGTCGCCGAAGGGGTCGTCCGCTCTGTGGCCCCCTCGTTGAAACGTTCTTTCACCGTCTGAGCCTCGTTATACATGAACTCAGTGAACGAAGGCGATTCAGTGATGTCTATCACACCGTGTACTTCCTTCGGGGCATTGCCTGCGTCCCGGGAAGCCTCGGCCCCCGCCTCCTCGTCGGCCTCCCTAACCTGAGGCAGATCGGCCTCGCCTCTCTCCGGTTCGGAGGCCCCTTGCCCTTCGAATTGCGACGGCAAGCGGGCCATCACATCGAAGGCTTCACCTTCTTCTTCGAATTCGTCCCTCAACCGATAGAGTGAATCCGAAGATGGTGCTCGAGCGCTGGTGCTTTCTTTGGACTTGCGCATCAGCCTTCTTCTTGTTTTCTTCTTCTCCAAGCTCGAGAACTCGGAGCCCTCTTTCTTTTCTTCTCTTCGGCCTGTCTCGGATCAGGGGACTCGGTAGGTAAGTCCTCACTACCGGCTGGAGGCCTCAGTTTGACATCCTTGAATAAACCTGCGAAAAGAAATAAAACAAGTGGGAACTTAATGACACAAGAAGAACCCAAAAATTACTTACTCGGGAAAGGAATCTCACCATGAGAACGGGCCTCCCAACGGCCCTTCGAAAGCTCGTGCCATGAGCGATCGGAATAGGGCATTTGTGATACGACGCCATTGACCCACTCCTTGAGTCGGGGGACTACGTTCGGGACCCGAGCAACAGTTGCACCACCACAAAGCACCGATAAGAAGGAAGAAAAAAAAGCGTAAAATCAAATTTTAAAAGCAAAATTATACTTACGTGATGTATTCCACTTCTCGGGAAACGGCATACGCTCAGCTGGGATCAAATCTGAAGTCCTCACTCGGACGAAACAGCCTTGCTAGCCTCGTATCTTTTGCAGAAGTCGATGATGGCCGGATCCAATGGGCCCAGTGTAAAGGGATAAGTATAAACACTTGAGTATCCCTCAACGTGGGTAATGATGGCTTCATCGTGGTCGGGAACCACTACGTGCTTGTCAACCCAATTGCAATCCTTTTTTACCATGGGGAGAACATCCTCAGTGATCGAGCAGTTATAGCTCGAGACCTCTTCGCACCGGCCTTATACGGAGGAAGGCTTTTTAACCTTAAAGTCAATATTGACCGGACACCCCTCGGGGATGAACATTTTCAGAGGAGGTTCCGGTACTGGTTCATCGACGGCAGTATACGAAGCGGTCTCCTCGGCCTCTGCAGCCGGCCGCGAGGAGAAAGGAGTTTCTTTTTGGGGAACGGTTTTTGAAGCCTTCACCATTTCTTTGAAAAATGGAAGGAAAATGAGGAAAAAGAGGAAGTTAAAAGGAATGCACTTGATGGCTTGAGATAAAGACGAACAAGAGTTCTTACAAAAGATCTCAAATAACCAGAATATAAGTGCCAGAAAGTATTGAAATTTCTAAGGTACGAGGGTAGAAGGCTTGGATGTAAAGTTTAAATGGACAAAGGAAGAGGTATTTATAGTTTTTCAGCGACGGTTCGCATCCAGGAATGGCCGTCCGGCGGCTGACAAGCATTTAATGTCATTAAGACTTGACTGACGAGACGTTTCATTTGTTTTGTCGTTTCTGTCACGGAGTATCGAAGTAAGAATCGGAAGCTCATGTCGTTTCTCGTCGTATATTCTCCAAAAAATGAGGAGACTAGCTGTATGCGGTCAAAATCGAGCTCGCCTGCGACATGGTGGATCAGGCTCGAAATGTGGCAATAAAAGGGTTGAAAATCGATCCCAAATCCCACCGGGTTAGAACCCCGGGACAGAACACTTGCCTTCGAAGAATATCGAGACCGTGATCCCGAAATCGGCCCTAGCCTCGAACGAGTTCGAAGAAATATTGTTAGCATAGCCAACAGAAGGCCGAAATATCCGTGACCGGTCAGATATTACGGCGGGAATCACGGCACGTATCGATAAGGGATAGCCAATCAGTAAATCAAGAGATTTATTTACCGTTTATAGAATTGTACCTAAAGTAGGACTCCTCTACTATATAAAGGGGGTATGATAATTCATAAAACATATTATAACACACACTCAAAAGTAATACTTTATTATTTTTCTCTTTAAGCTCTTATTCATCTGTATCTTAAGATCGGTCGAAGTACGTCCGGTTCGAGGGTGGCTGGTCTTCCAAGACTGAAATTGTCCAATTCGTGTGGTTTGAATTTACTTTGTCGTTATTTATTTTAATTGCAACTCAATTTATCACTTTGTGTCAAGTTAATCTGCATATCCTTAAAACCACTTACAAATTCAATTGTTATTCGATTTTGAGGGTAAACAATACCAAGACAAGGACGTTTCCATTTATTTTTTTCATAAAAAGAGGACGAACTTCATTTGGTTAAAGTAAAATTTCAATTCTTTCTTTAATGATTATTCCTCAGGAAATTGGATATTTAAATTGGGGTCAATGGATAATGGTCCAGAGAAAAAAGAAAAAAAAACATACTAACTTTTTATATATTTCATTCTATAGTCTCTGTCTAGATTAACAAGATTAAATCATCAGTACAGATTTAGAAATGTCTATTTAAAGTGCGACTGTAGTTTTTCACGTAGAGATAGTTTGTTGATATTATAGTGTGTTGATATTAAAGGAGCTAGGAAAACTTAATTGATCAATTACAGTACTCGGCGTTTCAACATTTCAATGTTGCAACTTTGTCCTGTACAACTTAATTAGACCTAAACTTCAGTTCTCGCAAAAAATGTTTATTTTTTTTCCTCCCCCTTCTCTTTTCACGGATTCACTCTAATAGATAATTAGTGAAATTAAAAAATATACCGTTGAATTGAAGAGTAAGTTTTTTGTACAAAAATTATATATATATATATATATATATATATATATATATATATATATATATATATATGCGCGCGTGCATAAAATATAATTCATACTGATGAAATCACCAATTAGATGAATTGCATTTTCGTATCCAACTTTATTCTAAAAAGAGATAAAAGAAAACTTTTGTTAATGCATGATTCTCTAAGTCCAATTATATATTAGATGCGTGCGTGTAGATATTGTTTCATCAGATAGTACTACAACTTTTGTTTTTAAAATTCTTCTATGCAATTAAAATAAATATGGAACAAAAAGTAAAGAAGTTAATAACAAAAAGAAAACAAAATAAAAAAGAAAGAAAAATAATAAAAAATAAAACAAATCAAAACAGAAGAAATAAGTGGCAGTTGAGATGTACATCAATTGAATAGTATTTACGCTTTCCTATTCTTTCTCCTTTTTTCAGTTATTCCTTTTCTTATTTAATTTATCTTTTCTTTTCTATTTATTAAGATCTCATATTCTCCGTCCCCTGAATAAGCTACTATTCCAGAAAAGTTACATTACTTTCCTTCTAAGTTCTATCCTTGATTATTTTTCCTTCTTTCCTTTTCTCCCCTCTTTCTTTTTTTTAATCATTAAACCTTCTTTCTTGGATTGCTTTCTCTATTTTATTTAATAATCTGTAAATTTTTCTTCCACTGCTTTATCTTTTTGTTCTTTACTCCATCTTAATACGGTTACCCCTTCAATTTATCTCATTCAGTTTAGTTTTGACAATTACTACGAAAACATCTTAAATATTGGAAGAGAGAACAACTAAAATTGTAGCTTTTGGGGCAAAATGAGAGAAAATATTGCTAAATGATTTAAGAAAAATAATAAAAAGTCATTATTTCCTATCTGTCCTCTACTTTTTTCTCCCGTCACTTCCTTTTTTCTTTTTTCTTTTTTTTTTTTCTTATTTCTCCCTCTTTCCTACTCACGAAATTCATCAAAATTTCTACAACAACATTTTCCTACACACGCTAGTCTGAAAAAATAAGAAAATTTAGAAAAAGATCTCACAAAGTTAGTACATATATACTTTGATAATTTTTGACATTGAATGCCAAATATAATAGAAAAACAAATAAGAGAGACATCTTAAAGAATGTTTTCTACTCCACTAAATCTAATATACATTAAAGTTTTCGATGCAAAGACTCATGTATAGAGTTCATCGTCCAATCATAAGTCTCTTAGGTGTAATCATTCTAATATGTTGATTCAACAAATGGTATGAAAGAGTAGTTGGATTGATTTTTTTTTTTAATATACATTGACACCACAGAAATTGAGCAAAAGGAAAATTAAATTTGAAGGCAGAAGCTGTAATACAATTAGAATTATCACAATATTCCTAGGAAAAATCAAACGTTATAAGGTAGATATAATACTTCTCTTGAGAATGCTTGCTGCAATTATTTGTATCCTACCATCTAACTCAATGAAGGAAGTGAAACACAAATTTTAAACAAAAAGGAAATAGAATTATCATAGTTTCTAAAAGAGTCAAAAGTTACGAAGAAAATCGAACTCACTTTAGAATACTTGCTATTATTATTATTTGTATCCTATAATCAAAAGAGGAAATAACATTTTGTCCTACAAATAATACACCATCCAATCCTAAGAAGAAAATGCAACACAAATCCAGTGCTTACAATATTATAGGAATGGTAAGTAACAAACTGTAATTTAGTCCATCTATCAAGTAGACATTCTCAATAGAGTGAGAATCAGTCTTACCTACCTTTCCAGTCCCAATGATCTCACCTTTCTTCCCATTTTCAAAGGAGACATTACCTCATTTGAGGTCCTCAAGTGAAAGGAACTAGTTCTTGTTTCCGGTCATATGCTTTGAGCAGCCACTATCCATGTACCATATTTGGCTGCTCCCTTTCACTTGGACCTGCAAAAAGAAATCAAGGGTTAGTCTTAGGAACCCAAACTAGTTTGGGTTCCTTTCTATAGGAAAAAGGATGAATCAAATTCCTTTTAGCCTAACTTGGTAGCCTATTTTTCCCTTGAACAAATTCTTTGTTCTTTTGACTTGCCTTTTCTTTTGCAGTGCATTCATTTTTATAGTGACCTGCTTTACCACAGTGTGTGCAAATCTTATTCTCAAGAAGTGTGAGGTACTTACTTTTAGGATCCCATTTAGGTGCCAGGTTCCCAAAGCCAAGTCCTCTTCTGTTGCTACTATGGTGTTTCTGTAGCCATGAAAGTGCATTGGAGGACCTGTTCCATTTACAAGTTCTGTCTAACTCATGCTTGACCTTGCTTAAATCCTCCTTTAGAATTCTTACCTGCTCATCCCTTTTATACAGCTCATCTTTCTTGTTACCTACGTTTTCTTCTAGAGTGAGTTGTGTGTGATCAACTATCCTTTTACCTATTCCTAATTTCAGTTTTAGATTTTTAGATCTAAGCTCTAGGATAGTTGAGTCAAGTGCATGAACCTGGTTCTTCAACACAACGTTTTTACTTACAGTTTTACTAACCCTAAGTTCCAGATTTTTGCACTTAGCCTTCAAAATCACACATTCTTTAGACAATTATTCCTTTTTATTGTTTACATCCTCAGATTCATCAATCAGTTCTAGAAGTAACTCAGACAACCTTTCTTTAGACAATAATTTAATTTTGTCTTTGAGATGAATTACACTTACCTCGGTTTCTTCATCAGATTCTCCAATGGCCACAAGTGCTTGTTCATCCCCATCATCATCATCATCATCAGAGCTTTCATCTGAGCTTTATCCTCAAGCAGCGAGCATAGCCTTGGTTGATCCTTTGTTGTTTCTTTTCTTGGGTTGAACCTGTTCCTTAATCCTGTTCCTTCACTCATCTCTTTCCTTCTTCCACTCAATTTCCCATTGGGGACAGCTTTTGATGTGGTGATCAGTCTTTCCACACTTGTAGCATCCATCATTAGTTTGCTTCTCAGGAACTTTTGATTTACTATAACTTTCACTTCTTGAAGGACTCTTTCCTCTCCTCAAGTACTTCTTGAAGTCCTTGGTGATCATAGCCACTTCATCATCTTCTAGATTAGAACCTTCAGTGATTCTGAGTGACATGCTCCTTTTCTTATTAGGTACATCTATTTTCATGGTTTGTCTCCTAAATTCATAAGCAGTGAGATTTCCAATCAACTCATCCAATGGGAGAGTGGCAATATTCTTTGATTCCTGAATGGCAGTAATTTTTTCTCCCAAGTAACAGGCAGAACCCTTGTCAAAATCTTCTCAACTCTATCTTCTTCAGGAATAATCCTTCCAAGAGACTTTAGTTCATTTGTCAATGTAGTGAACCTTGTGTACATCTTTTGAATGGTTTCCCCTTCCTTCATGGTAAAGTTCTCATATTGAGAATACAGTAGAGTTGCTCTGGACCTTTTCACTTGAGGTATTCCTTCATGGACCACTTGTAAAGTGTTTCAAATTTTCTTAGCAGTGGTACAACTTTGAATTCTACTGTACTCATCTGGACCGAGTCCATAAATAAGCTATTTATTGGCTTTAGCATTCTTCTCCCATTGCCTCAAGTCCTCAACAGTGCAGTCAGTTCCTGTCTTTGGCACCTCTAATCCTTCGGCATTTATCTTCATGGTAGCCAGTGGGCCATCTGTGACAATGTCCCATAACTCATAGTCTTCTCCTATGATGTGATCTCTCATCCTGTTTTTCCACCAAGAGTAATACTGGTCATTGAAGAGTGGTGACTTAGCAGTGGATTGCCCTTCCCAGTTTTCAGGCGGTGCACTCATCTTGATCTTCTCCTAAGGTGTTAGCCTCTTCAAGGATAACCCGCTCTAATACCAATTGATGTTTTATGCTTCAATGCCACACAAGAGGGAGGGGGGTGTGATTTGTGTGGTGTCTACTTTTTGCGTGTACTGACTATAGAAGGACCTGGTTCTTCTAAGTGTTCCTTAACATACTGTTGCTGAAATAGTAAATGCGAAAAGTAAAGAATACAAGTATTTTTACGTGAAAAACACCTGGCTCAAAAGGTGAAAAAATCACGACCTACTACTCATTAGGATTTTTTTCCCAACACTTTACTAAATCAATGAGCCAAAACAGCATTTACAAAACTTTTTGTAAACCTAAGGATTAACTCTAATCCCGTTGTGGCAACCAGCCTCTAACTGTTGCGACAACTTCAAGTTAACTCTAACTTGAATACTCAGAGTACCTATTACAATTACCTCTAGATAAAGCTGAAAGGTACAATTTGAAAACCACCTACTACAATTTAACTAGAATAAAAAACAAATACTTGGAACTGGTTCTTCTATCTGGTTCATGTAACTTCAGGTTCGCACACTTGAATCACGCAAGAATTGTTTTCAAGATACCTTGCTATTTTGTTCTCAACTCACGTTTAACTTCTGCTTTTGTGCGTGACCGTAGAATGAGAGCATCCTGCAATATATAGAATTAGTAGAATGGGAAATAACTAGAGTTCTAATGCTACTCTTCCTTGGTGGAAGAGTTCAAGTTATCCTCAACTTCTAATTCCTCCCTTATCTTGGATAGTGTTCTCTTTGAGTAAGGAGTTCTTCTCCTTATCAATTATGCAACATTTTCAATCAAGAGATATCAGATATAACAAGTTAAGCTTATCTCCTTCACGTGCATTCCTCCTGTGTCTGTGTACACAGGGGATGGACCTGGTTCATGCATGAGCTTCCTTTGTCAATCTTCAAAACAAAACTTCACTTGGGCCAACATAGTTTGTATTATATAAGAAATAAATTAAACGTGTACATGGCTCATGAAAGATGGTTGTCCTACAAATTATATGCAACTCGATCATAAGAAGAAAAGGACACAAATTCAGTGCTTACATTACAGGAACGATAAGTAACAATGAAACAGAAAATATTTTGTATTACAGAAGAAGCAAATTTATTTTGTAACAAACGTATTGTTCAAAAGTTTCTGAGCAAAATAAATTTGCTTCTTCGGTAATACAAAATATTTTCTGTCTACAAATTTTTTTGTAACAAACGTGTAGATGGCTCAGCAAAGACGGTTCTGAAGAGGAACATGAATATGTTGCTTTACTACTGTAATTGGCAAACTTATACTCACTCTTGTAATCTTCCATAGGCTGGCATCATTTCTACTTTAATTGGGGCAATTGTACTCACTCTTGTAACGTTCCATAGGATGGCGTCATTTCTAATTGCAACAGTTATTATTACTTAGTAACTATTGTAACCGTCCCTTTTTTTTGGGGGGGGGAAGAACATGATTTTTGAGAAAACAAATAAATGGAAACAAATAGGGGGAAAATACAAAAAAATAGGAAAAGAGGTAAATTGTAATCCTCATCTATGGAAGGTGCCACGTCAGCTTTACTATTCCAGGATTATCTATATAGAGATGTATAACAATTTCTTACGAAGATTTTTTGACTACCAAAATGCTAAAATTGTTGAAACAAAGAGTCAAAGATTTCTTTTGAGATTTACAACAATTTGTTGAAACAATGTTGTTTCAACAACTTTTAACAAATTGTTGTTAAGAAAAAAACTATATCAACAAATTGTTAAAATCTTCCTTTTGTTTTCGTCCTTCTTTTCTTATTTATCTCATATTCTTTGATGCAGAACACCTATCTCATATTCTTTGATGCAGAACACCGTGAGGGAAAAAGAGATAAACAGACAATTATATACTTGTTCTAATTAATAATTTTCATTACACACTTAAGTACAAATAGAAGAATTGTTGTATGTGGATATATATATATATATATATATATATATATATATATATATATATATATATATATATATATATATATATATATTTATAGCCAATCTGTCAATATTTGGATTTCTTTTTCTCTGGTTCTAGCTGAAAAAGAGAGATTATATTATGTGATGTGCAGCATGTTTGGTCCTTGGAAAGACACTCAATTATTTGGTGGAATGATAATGATGTTTTTGGTTGATAATCCTAATTATACGCTGTCGGTGAATGAGTCCAACCAAATTACAAGGAAATAACTAAATTAAAAAAAAAAACTTTGAATACTTATATACTGGGAATAAATTCGCATTTTTCTGTCCCAGAAGAGTTATAAGTACATTTATAGTTCACTATTGACCCCGCTTCGGTAGGTTGACTTATCTTTCTCTACTTGGACGGCTTAATTAGATCTAATTCACTTTAAAGAAATTGAAAAGAAAGAATTTAAAAGGCCAATTCGCATTTAAATTTGGTTTCAGTTTTCATTTAGACACTTCAACTAAAGCGAGTACATGTTGTACACTTTAACCTAATAGAATATGTACCTATTAAACACCTCTCACTCACCCGATTTAAAAAATTATGTGCGTGTTGTTCACTTTCGGATGGCATGGTGAAACATTGAATTAAAGAGTGACATGTGGTTGTTCCTATTTTTCTTTTTCTTTATTTAAGGCTAAATAATCCAAATTGAAAAAAATTTACAAAATAAATTAAAAACTCTACTCCCCCTCCCCACACCAAACTCACCTTTTCGAGACGACCATCTCTTTTTTCTCAAGCTATCATCTTCTTCCTTGCCCATTTATGTTTCCATCTCTCTCTAGCCATGTCCAAACAAAAAGCATATTGTATTCTTGGTTGGAAATTTTTCATATTTGTAGATATGCAGCTTCGCCGTAAAATTTCATTTCTGGACGAAAAATGTTGATGCAGACGAAATAGTTTGGTTAATCTACATGTTTGCAGCTGCAAAATCAAGTCAAAATTTCTTGCTTTTTATGTCTGAAATTGCTGAGTTTTTCTTGTTGGATGATTTTTCTATGTAAAATCGAATCGATATTATAGGGTTAATGTTTGAAATTGCTGCGTCTTTTCTTGTTGGGTTTATCTTTGCAAAATCGAGTATTGCAAAATCTATTCGAGTTTTCTTGATTATTTTCTGAAATTGCTGCGTTTTTTGTTGTTGTTTTCTCTCTGCAAAATGGATTTCACTTGTAAATAATACAAATTTGAAGTGAATTCTAAGGTGTATCTCTGAAATGAAAAGGTAATTCAGATATAAAGTTTAACATTACTGCAAATTCGAGTTTGAATTTCAAGATTTATCCCAGCCTCTTTTAATATATTATTTTGGGATTTTACTCTTTCGTTGGCGTGTACGAAATTCTTTAAAGTGAATTGATAAGTTAATCAATATTGGAAGTAAGATGAATCTGTAAAATGACCCAGGAAGAAATTGGGAGGAAGAGAATCTTGTGGTAGATGGAGGTAGCGATAGAAAAGATGAAAGAGAAAGGAGAATAAAAAAATTATTTGAAGTAAGAAAACAGAAAAAAATACAGGCCAAACATTTCTTCTTCACGCGCCTATTTTTGGGTACAAATCACACATCATGCCACCTGTCATGAGGTGTTTAATAGGGTACATATTATATTAAGTTAAAGTATACAATAGGTACTGACCTTAGTTGAAATGTCTAAATAAAAATTGGGACCAAGTATAAGGGACCGTATATGTATTTGGCCAATTTAAAAATAAGTGCAAATTGTGTTGGATTTACTCTTCCACCTATTTATAGAGGAGACATCGCCGATAAGACGACATTCATTTCGCGAGATCCAAAACAAAGTTATCAGCAAGTGCACCTTATACGTTCGCGGTAAAAATTTACCCAAATATGGTGTTTACATTAAATTATATTAATTCATCATGATTAAACGTTAAATAAAAATAAAAATATGTACTTATTAATTAAGTATAATTTAATAATAACCATATTTATGAAGACATGTTCACTATTCCATTTTGCAACATTGAGTTCTCTCTTCTTTCTTTTCTAGTGCAAAATATTTAAATAGAATATTTTATCAAATTTGGTAAAAAGAAATATTTTGGATTAGTTAATTGAAGTGGGGGAAAGTTACAACGAATTACCTATATCACCTGAAGATGAGAACAATATAACGTATTGCTAATTTATATGCTCTATACTTTTGGGGCAATGGAACGGACTAAAAGTCAAAGCAAGTCAATTATAGCGGGACTAAGAGAGTACCACTAGAATTTACGGTTATTATTTGTAAGACTTAAGCTATTGAGAAACACTGTTTTGATCCTAATCCCACCAAAAGAAAAAGAAAAAAAAGAGAATAGATTCCAGTTACTTCATGAATATATTTAGGTAGATTATTTATTTATAGAAGATTAATCCAATTAACCGTCCACCTCATCTCTTAAACTAAAAGTACCTGACGGATATGTGAATTAATATATTATTGAATCTAATGAGTTAAACTTAAATTAAAGTAAAAATAAAAAGTTTTATAATGTAAATGTTCGCTTTAAAATCGAAAATGGAGTCGATACAATTTAATAGTATCTAAGAAATGATCAAAATCAAAAATCTTTTCTATTTTGATTCTATAAAAATTCAAGTTTCATTTTTGAATGTTTCCTATTTAATCCCTTTGAATTCCATATTCGAAATTGCGATCAGATCTATGTCTTATCAAATTTATTTTTCTTCAATTCTATTTGAATTCCTATTATATAAATAGAAAGACTTTAGGTCAATCTTGTACCAATATATTTCTTTGTTCCATACTTGTTATATACTAGTCAATTAAATCGATTGAATTGTTGTTCATATTGAAAGGAGTCGAGATTGATAAGGAGTTGTTTAATGATTCTCAAACATGTAGTTGTTTTGAATGCCTATTTATTTTCTATCGAAATCTATGGATTGATCACAAGTTAAAATATGGTTAGAGCCCTTATGTGTCTTGAACTTATATTGGCATTCTAAGTTACCCAACCATTCCAAAATACATGACCTACCTTTTGTTGGTGCAGCTGAAAAAACAACATATTTCCTTAAATAGATAATTTCATTTTCCTATGATTTCAAACAAATATAAAAAGGAAATAAAAAAGCACCCATAAAGGAACTCTCACTCTTTTTCATAAATAGTAAATATGATTATCTTAAACGTAATAGAACGAGCTAATAGTTTGACATACCCTACTCTTATACAAGCGTATGAACTGATAAGACTACTAATACTCTTACCAAGACTTCAGTGGTTGAACTTGAACTTGTAAAGCAACATTTTCAATTACTACTATAGATATTTAACTATTGAATAGTGCCAATTTTAACACGGTTTAGGAAATACTAAACAATTTAGTAACATTTCAAAAAATTATTCGATAGTTCCTTAAAACTAATAAAAGAGGAAGAGAAAAGACATGTAACATTACACCATTAACTGTATAAATATTAAGTCTTAGTAGTAGTGGTACATTATGTATATAATGAGGTACCATAATTGTAACTATAGTTAGTTAGTTAGACACAAGTTAGTATTGGGTTAAGTTAGTGAGTTAGGAAATAATATTATAAGTAGTAAGTTGATCTCTTTTTTGGTTTAATGAAAAAATATCTGAGACAGTTGCTCTCCACAGCCGACATTTTCTCTCTCTAGCTCTTCTTCACTCTCCAGCTCTCATCCTTCTCTCAACATAGTATCGGATCCACCTATCGGTGGTGATTGAGCTGGTAAATGAGCATTTGAGAACAATCGGTTAAGCAATTGGTCGAATTCATTGAAGGTTTGTAGCAGACAAACCCTAATTTTTCGCCATTGTTGGATTTGGGAGATTACTTCGTCTGCGGGTCAAAATCATCAATATTTTGGTGAATTCTAGATCAATCGGAGCAACAATTGTTTCTTCTCTTGTTGATTCCTGAAGAATCTTGTGAAAAATACCAAGCACAAGTGACGAAACGTCGACGTCGGTGATGACACTCACCGTGGACCACATAGAGCGATTCACTGATAGTCATCCAAGGAATCATTTATTCCTGCACCCGTCTGATACTCTAGGTTGTATTCTCATCCCTCAACAGCTAACTGGAATTGAAAATTATACTACTTTGAGTAACTCTATGAAAGTTGCTGTCACGACCCAAAATCCTAACATGTCGTGATGGCGCCTATCTCGATACTAGGCAAGCCGAAAATCTCAATAAACCACAATTTCTTTTAAGTCTGAAAATATAATATTTAAGTATAATACATAATCCCACAAATACTGATACGAACGCTCCCCAAAATCTAGTGTCACTGAGTACATGAGCATCTAATATGGATATAAGTCAAAAGAAAAATGGCTATAATAGTCTAAGACCAAATACAGTAAACAAGGAGATAGGGAAGGAGAGACAAGATCTGCGAAACACGGCAGCTACCTCTGAATCTCCAGAAAATCAGTTGTGCAGAAGAATCAACACCCGTTATATCCAGAAATACCTGGGTCTGCACACGAAGTGCACGGTATAGTATGAGTACAACCAACTCAGCAAGTAACAATAATAAATAAGGAACTGAAGATAATGACGAGCTACACAGTTACAGTTCATTTCTAGTAATTCCAGCAAAGAATAGACATGCTTTCAAATCCGGCAGTTTAAGTCAAATCAATTTGATACTTTTCAAGTTCATGTAATCCGGATATAAAATCTTTCAGAGAATTTCACAACAATGACAGATAGCAACTAAGTGCAACAACAAATGAAAAGCAAGTATAGCCTCTCAGGCCAACAATCACTCCACTCGTCATAACAACTCATCCACTCGGCTCTCAGCCCTCAGCACTCATACTCAACGGGTACCCACGCTCACTGGGGGTGTACAGACTCCGGAGGGGCTCCTACAGCCCAAGCGCTATAATCTGCACAGACAACTCACGTGCCATAATATAAGTATTTGGATCCGCACGGCCAACTCACATGCTTCACGGCCAACTCACGTGCTATAGTATAATATAAGGATCCGTACGGCCAACTCACGTGCTATAGTATAATATAAAGATCTGCACGGACAACTCACGTATTACACGGCCAACTCACATGCTATGGTATAATATCTCACAATCAGGCCCCCGGCCTCACTCGGTCATAAAGCTCTCCAGTCTCCCGGGCTTTCCACAATCATAAAATCAGCCCAAACAACAATGATATGATGCATCAATAATAAAAAATAGAGACTGAAATAAAATAATCAAGTAATTGTGACTGAGTCCAAAAAACAAATTAAGCAGATAATTCACATGTACACGACCTCTGTGGGTCCCAACAATACCAACATATAGCCTAAACATGGTTTCTAGCATGACTTATAGTCAAGTTTCCACAACACATAGAGAGCACATAACTATCAACAAGTTATTCAGCTTTACAGTTTCTCCGGAACGGACCAAGTCATAATCCCCTCGGTGCACGCCCACACACCTGTCACCTAGCATGTGCGTCACCTCCAAAATAATCACATGATACAAAAATGCGGGGTTTCATACCCTCAAGATCAGATTTAAAACTGTTACTTATCTCAAAGCGTGAAATTCTTTACTCTCCTATGCCTTTGCCTCGCAAATCGGCCTCCGAATGCCTCGAATCTAGTCACAAATAATTTATTTCAGTCAATAAAATTTATTGGAATTAACTCCAAAGAAAAATTCTAATTTTCCATAAAAATCCGAATTTTAGCTCAAATATCGCCTGTGGGGCCCACATCTCGGAACTCGACAAAAGTTACAAAATATGGAAGCCCATTCAACCCCGAGTCTAACCATACCAATTTTATCAAAATCCGACCCCCAACTCGACCCTCAAATATTCAATTTAAACTAAGAGGGTTTTCAAACTTTTCCAACTTAATTCACCAATTAAATGATAAAAACAACCATGGATTCGGGTAATTTAACCAATATTGAGTTAAAACTACTTACCCCGTTATTTTTCTTGAAAAACTCCCGAAAATCGCCTCTTCCCGAACTCAAATCCGTCAAAAATTAAAAATGGGACGAAGCCCCATTTTCAGAACTTAAACTCTCTGTCCAGACCTCTCTTCTTCGCGAACGCGACAGGTCCCTCGCATCCGCAAAGCACAACTCGACTGCCCACAAATTTAACCCTTCGCGAACGCGAAGCTTTGCAAATCTTACCCTTCCTAACGCAACCACGGCTTCGCGAACGTGAAGCTTTACCAACTCAGACCTTCGAGAACGTGATTGCCACCTCGCGAACGTGTAGAACAAGGACCCGGGGGTCCCCAATAGCCCCACTCCTCTTCGCGAATGTGACACCTCTCACGCATTCGCGATACACACACAGACCATACCTTCGTATTTGCGTCAACCCATTCGCTGATGCGAAGAACAAAACCTCACACTCAGAAAACACTCTTCGCGAACGCGAGGGCCCACTCGCGAACGCGAAAGAGGAAATCAGAAAAATGCAGCAGCAGATATCAGCAATCTCACCAAGGCCAAAAATAATCCGTTAACCATTCAAAACTCACCCGAGCCCCTCGGGACCTCAACCAAATATGACAACAAGTCCTAAAATATCATACGGACTTAGTCGAACCCTCAAATCACCTCAAACAATGCTAAAACCATAAATTACACCCAAATTCAAGCCTAATGAACTTTGAAATTTTTAATTTCTACAAATGACTCCGGAACCTATCAAATCACGTCCGATTGACCTCAAATTTTGCACACAAGTCATAAATGACATAACAGAGGTATTCTAATTTTCAGAACTAGATTCCAACCCCGATATCAAAAAGTCAATCCCTCGGTCAAACTTTCTAAAAATTCAACTTTCGGCATTTCAAGCCTAATTCCTCTATGGACATCCAAATAATATTCCGGACATGCTCCTAAGCCAAAAATCATCATACGGAGCTATTAAAATCATCAAAATTTAAATTTGAGGTCGTTTATACATAGGTCCATATCCGGTCTACTTTTCTAACTTAAATTTTTAATTATGAGACTAAGTGTCTCATTTCACTCCAAATTCCTTCCGGACCCGAACCCACTAACTCGGTAAGTCATAAAACAACTGTAAAGCATAAATTGAGTAGTAAATGGGGGAATGGGGTTATAATACTCAAAACGACCGACCGGGTCGTTATAGTTGCACTGCTAGCGAAGAACAAGTTAGGTTTTATTGATGATAGCTGTAAAAGGGAAAGACTATATAGGAGATTTAATTCATGAGTGGGACAGATGTAATGCCTTTGTCCTGTAGTAGATCAAAATTCAGTTTCGAGAGAATTAACTAATGGATTGATGTACTCATCTAATGCTTATAAGGTCTGGTTGGATTTAAAAGAACGTTTTGATAAGAGGAATCTCACTAGAGTATATCAACTACATAGAGAGATTTATACAATGGTACAGGGTACTTCATCTAATTCTGAGTATTTCTCAAAATTGAGGAATATTTAGGATGAATACATGCCTCTGGTTCCTTTCCTGGAATTGATAAGACCTATACAAACCACATAAAGTAACAGAAGCTGATGCAATTTTTGATGGGGCTAAATGAGACTTACTCGCAGTCTCGCAGTCAAATTTTGATGACAGTTCCCAGTCCTTCATTTAATCAAGCTTACAATATGATCATGCAAGATAAAAGTCAGAATATGCAATCAAATATGATAAATCAGTGTGTTCAGCCTCTTCAACAACTGGATTTGAATGATTCCATAATTCTTTCCGATGTATAGGGGAATAAGTTCAAGAAGACAAATGTACTTTATTGTGATTACTTTCATATGAGAGATCACAAAAGGGAGAATTCCTATAAGCTGGTTGGATATCCTGCAAATTTTAAGAGCACTAAGAGAAGGACTTCTGATAGATTTCAACAAACAGGTAATGGCAACAAGGCTCCTTCGGTGAATAATGCAAATTATGATAACAACTCTGCTGCTCCTAATTACATGGCACATCATGCTGACCATTGCACTACTCCTGCATATGGAATGACTATGCATGTCTTTACCCCAGATCAATACCAACAAATCCTGCAACTGATCAATATAGTACCACCTCAACAAGAGACAAACATCAACATGGCAGGTATATCATCTTGCTCTAATAGTTGTTCAATTATAGAATGTGATACTGTTACATCCCATATTTTCGTACGTACAAGCGTATCGTAAGCGAACTAATATAATAAAAAATAAGATCTTCTTTGAAACTATACGAAGTAAATTAATCATGTTACTTCGGAGGTTGTAAATATTGAAGATCATGAATAATAATTACAAAGAGGGTTGGAAGGTTCAGAAGCTAAAGGAATTTAAGAAAATAATATTTCGTCGAAAGTCGACAAGTTGGGAATGTTATAACCCGTACCTTTGGGGTGAGACTAGGGTTCTTAACATGATAAGAGGTTTATGTTATAAATTATTTTAGTCTTATTATAGTCATGTGTTAAGTTTTAGAGCAAGCGAGTTGTGGAACAAAAGTCGATGAAAGTCATCACAAGTTACGTTCATAAGTTTTACTGATATTTGGGTCAAATGTCACTACAATTTTATCCCAATATACTTAGAGTTACGGATTGATCTACCCATCAAATTAAAGATCTATGAGTATATTTTCTAACTCATTAAATCGTTTGTCAATACGACATCATAGTAGAGAGAGATATGCAATTTTGCGAGACTACGCAGACTACTAAGTGACAAGTAGGCATGTCACCTACTTGCTTAAATGAGATGACTAAATATGTCCAAAGGGGGGCTATTTTAGGTTGGAAAAAGAGCTCTTTTAAGGGCTTATCTCATGCAAATATAACACTCATTATATAATAAAATAACCAGATATAAGCCCTTGCAAAAATCCTCCTAAAAATTAAACACAAACCCTAATTGATTTTCTCTCCTTTTCAAGTTCTAGTTGGAGGAAAATCTAGGGTTTGAAGAACCAAGATATGAGCTGAGATATTCAACAAATAAGGTAGTTTACTGCTCTCTTTCATCCATTTTTTGCTGGAAATGTATGGAAAGTCATTCTATAATTGTAAAAACTCACGGGACGGTGATCGAAAGTCCAGGGTTAGAGTTATTCAACTTGTAGTGGACTATTTTGTGGGTTGTTTCATGTTGCTATTGGATTGCACATTTTGCTACTGTTTTAGGGAGTTTTGGAGGAGAAAGGGTATGGAGAAACACCATATAAATGCAGGATGGTAGGCTGGTCATTCGTCGTAATATTTTTGGGTTGTTTGACACTACTACGTACGGTGATCGTTTTGTGTATGAAGAGATTGAGTATGTTAGGCTGTTTTGTAGTATATTGTGGTATATATAAGGATGGAAAATAATGTATATATGTTGTTATTGTTGTGTTCTTGTATTGTTGGTGTTATCTCGAATTAGGAGGAAGTAAAGATTATAGAGGAGATACTGCCCATTTTAATATAAAATAAGCTTGTCGTTCGTTATGCGATAGTTGTACCTTTCATAACTTAATAATAGTATTATTATTATCGTTGTTGTAGATTAAGGTGAGAAGAGACGAGTTCAACGTGGTTATTGAAAAGATTGTGATAAGGTATATTAAGGCTAAACCTTTCCTTCGTTTTGGCATGATCTCGTAACTACATGTGTTTGATAACGAAACATAAAGAGAATATTCAGTTAAGTATTATCTTTTTTCAGTCAAGAGGGTAGAGGGTCTATATATATATAGTATTACAATATTTTCACCACCACCGAGCTATAATCGGTAGGCAGGCCCCTATTGGGCAACCTTTGATCAGATGGTAAGTTATATACCGAGCCTACTGTGGCCAAGCGCCTATGAGCGAGCCTAGAATGGCCGAGATACCTAGCCTGGTATGGCCGAGCACCTATGAGCGAGCTTACTACAGCCGAGCAATTACACGTACCGAGCCTTATACGGCCGGACAATTATTTTACTTACTATATTGAGAGATTTAAGTCAGTATCAGCAGGTTAGTATATCTCCAGATCATCTTTGACTCCTAGTTACTTTCAGTTATTATATTATTAGTTCAGTTTCAGCTTTTAGTTATTTTATTGCCTTACATGCTCGGTATATTATTTCGTAATGACATCCCTTTCCTCGGAATGCTACATTTCATGCATGCAGGTTCGGATAGACAGGCTGGTAGACCTCCTCCGTAGGTGTTGTCCGTGTTCATCTTGATCGGTAAGCTCCACGTCCTTTGGAGTTATTGGGTCTAGGGTTTTGAGTACATATTGTGTATATATGTATATATATTATGGGTAGGTCGGGCTCTATTCCGACCGTAGTACATCCATCAGTAGAGGCTTGTAGACATATTCTGTCAGTCAGTGCAGTATGTTGGGCTTGTATGTATATTTTTGTTTGTTTGTCAGCTGTAGTAGTTATGACAGCCTTGTCGGCCCAGCTTTATATTGATGTTTAGTCATAGCTAGTTTCCGTTCAGTTTTATATTATGTGTCACAAATTATCTTGCAATGTGGCCCTATGGCCAAAGTATGAGATTGTATGTCCAGAGTCCCTCAGTCTCAAGTTGGTATGCTCAGTTAAGTGAGGCACTAGGTGTCGTTCTCGTCCCTCCCCCTCCCCCCCCCCTCCCCCCAAGTTCGGGGTGTGACAGATACTACTCCTTGGGTGATAGATATAGGGGCAACAAATCACATAATTTCTAGCCTAAATCATCTGCTTAACTCTGAATTTATAGCTCCAAACTGTAGCCAAGTTCACCTACCAAATGGCCAGACTACCTCTATCACACACATTGGTTCAGTGTCTTTGTTTGACAATATACTGACTAATGTGCTATATGTTCCTTTTTTCAAGTATAATCTCTTATCCATTTCAAAACTAACTAAGCAACTATAATGTTATGTTGGTTTTTATCCTGATTTTTGTATCTTTCAGGACCTCTGCACTGGAAAGGTGAGGGGGATTGGTAAGGAGAAGGATGGTTTATACTTACTTCAACGTGCCAAGAGACCTTCACCAGTTCAAGTCCTACACCTTCAACTTCTCTTGTTCCTTCACATCATTGCTTATCTTCTACTGAGTCTGATTACTTCTCAATATGGCACCAAAGGTTTGGTCATGCACCAACTGCTGTCCTCCAGAAAATCCCAATGCTGAAGAGTCACTTGTCTAGTCAAGCATCTAAATCTTGTACTATTTGTCCTTTAGCAAGGCAAGCTAGATTTCTTTTTCCTACTAGTGAGTCAAAAGTTGTATCTCCCTTTGAACTTGTACATATGGATATATGGGGTCCATATAGATAATGTACCTATAATGGTTTCAGATTTTCCTTACCATTATTGATGATTATTCTAGAATGACTTGGGTCATGAGACAAAAAAGAGATGTTATTGTTTTGATCAAGAAATTCTTTACCTTGATTAAAAATCAAATCTCTGCCTCTATTAAAATTGTCAGATATGATAATAGTCTTGAATTCTTTAATTTTCATTGTCTTAATCTCTTTAACTCTTTTGGGGTAATTCATCAAAGTTCTTGTGTTAGCACCCACAGCAAAATGGGGTGGCTGAAAGGAGGCATAGGAACTTGCTTGAAATGGCAAGGGCACTTAGATTCCAAGCCTATGCTCCATTAAAGTTCTGGGGTAAATGTGTCCTCACAGCAGCCTTCCTTATAAATAGATTGCCTTCTCCATCTCTTTCAGGGAAGTCACCCTATGTGTTGTTATATGGCATACCGCCTTCTCTCACCTACCTAAAGGTATTTGGTTGCTTGTATTATGCCATCAAACCTAATTTCTCTGACAAATTCTCTTCCAAAGTCATCCCAATATTTTTCATGGGTTATTCAGAAATTCAGAAAGGGTACAAACTGTACAACATTGCAACATGCACCTTCTTCGTGAATGGGGATGTCACCTTTAAGGAGTCGGTGTTTCCTTTCAAATATCCTAAATACACCTTTCTTGAACCACAAGACTCCCCTTCTATGCCTTTTGTTTCACCTTCCTCTGTGGATGATATCTTTCCCATTGTAGGCTCTAGTCCTACTTCTATTGATCAAGTCATTTCTTTACCCCAACCAATGAATCGCTACCTTCTTCTCCTACTCCACATCCTTCATCTACTCCTTCTCCTCAATCTACCTTCTCATCTACTTCTATACCTTCCATTGATCCTTCCCTTCCTCTGAGAAAATTCACTAGAACATACAAACCTCATTTATGGTTAATAGACTATGTTCACTCTTCTTCCACTACTCCATACCCTTTATCAAAATCCATGTCCTACTCCTCTATTTCTTCTTCTTACCATGCTTATCTAGCAGCCTTCTCTGCTATTACTGAACCTACTTATTTGCCCAAGCTGTCCAAGATCCTACTGGATTCAGGCTATGAAATTAGAAATTGATGCCCTTACTAATAATCATACCTGGGGTTTAGTTGATCTATATGCAGGTAAGACACTTATTGGGTGCAAATGGGTGCATAAAGTGAAGTACAAAGCTGATGGTAGTGTAGAGAGGTATAAATCTAGATTAGTGGCCAATGGTTTCACTCAACAAGAAGGATAAGACTATCATGATACCTTCTCCCCAGTGGTCAAAATGGTTACTGTCAGGTGTGTTGTTTCTCTAGTTGCTCAGTTTGACTGGCCACTCTACCAAATGGATGTCTACAATACCTTCCTATACGGGGACTTATTTGAAGAGATCTATATGTTCCTACCTCAAGGATTTGGTGGCCAGGGGGAGAACAAAGTGTGCAGGCTCCTCAAATACTTGTATGGGTTGAAACAAACTAGTAGGCAATGGAACCTAAAACTTACTACAGCTTTAATACAATCAGGATTCACACAGAGTAAGTTGGACTATTCTTTGTTCATAAAAGGCCAAGATGCCAATATTGTGATTATTCTAGTATATGTAGATGACTTGTTAATCATTGGCAATGACACTAAACTAATAGAAGAAGCTAAGGATATCCTGAACAACAACTTTAAAATGAAAGACTTAGGGGAGTTGAGATATTTTTGGGGGATTGAATTGCAAGATCATCTAAGGGTATACTTATGAATCAAAGAAAGTATGCCTTAGAGTTGATCTCAAAATGTGGTCTAAGGGAAGCAAAGCCACTTGCAACACCTCTAGAACAAAATCACAAATTCACCAGCCTTGAGTATGACAAGTTGTTTGAATCTGATAAAGGTACAAGTCCAGAATTAGAAGACAAAAGACCATATCAAAGACTGTTGGGGAGGTTGTTGTATCTGGCCATCACTAGGCCAGATATTTCCTTCGCAGTCCAAACATTGAGTCAATACATGCATGCTCCAACAGAGTTGCATTATGAAGCAGCTTTAAGGGTGGTTAGATACATAAAAGACCAACCAGGATTGGGGTTACTGATGAGTAGCAGAAAATCTGGACGAATCATTGTCTTTTGTGATGCAGACTGGGCATCATGTGTGGTGTCCAGGAAGTCTGTGACAGGGTATTGTATTAAGCTGGGGGATTCACTAATCTCCTGGAAATATAAAAAAAAATATAGTACAGTATCAAGGAGCTCAGCTGAAGCTGAGTACAGGAGTATGGTAACTACAGTGGCAGAACTTGTTTGGCTACATGGACTATTGCAGGAATTAGGAATGAAGATTGAACTGCCTATGGAGTTAATTTGTGACAGCAAGATAGCTTTGCAGATAACTTCAAATCCCATGTATCATGAGCGCACTAAACACATAGACATAGATTATCATTTTATACGAGAAAGGATACAAAGTGGGGTGACCAAGACAGAACATGTATGTAGCAAAAACCAGGTGGCAAACATATTGACTAAAGGTCGTGGGAAGCAGCTACACAATAATATGGTGTGCAAGTTGGGGACGATCAATGTATTTCATCACCCAACTTGAGGGGTAGTGTAGAAATATTATGTCTTAGTAGTAGTGATACATTGTGTATATAATGAGGTATCTTAGTCGTAATTATAGTTAGTTAGTTAGACACAAGTTAGTATTGGGTTAAGTTAGTGAGTTAGAAAATAATATAAATTATACAGTTGATCTCTTTTTTGATTTAATGAGAAAATATCCGAGACGGTTGCTCTCCACAACTGACCTTCTCTCTGGCTCTTCTTTACTGTCTCATCCTTCTCTCAACATTAACATATGTGCACACTTAATTAGAATACCGTGAGTTCGAGCCATAAAAATGTATAGAGAAGTGTGTTTGTTTCTTTAGTGGATTTGTTTGGTAGGAATCCAAATTAATGCAAGTAATTTTTTATAATAAGAATTTAAAGAAGAAGAAAAAATTCTAATATTACGTGGGTAATTGAGAAGTAATCAAGTGGCGGATGTCTTGAAGTCAGAACAGAGCGGGTGAAGTGCCTTTTCCAGAGTTGTAAGTTAGAAAAAGCAAAGTCGATTTTATAGGACAATAGACAGTAGTAGACAGGCACTTGGTGTCAGAACGTTAAGCAAAGTTAGAAAGCAGCCACTTTGAGATTGGATCTTCATTTAGCCACTTGTCAATTTTCTGAGCTTTGATTTGTACTTTCCACCTGCCACACTTCCTTAAACTGCCACTCAATTTCTTCACTTTGGATTAAACAAGAAAATTCTCCTTCATTTCATTTTACAACAAAAAAGCAAAGCAAAAGAAAAAGAAAATGCAAGACTTAATCAAGTCCACTGCACAGTACCCACTTGGAGCAAAAAGCCAAAAGAATCAACAGTATGGAAGATGACCCAAAAATCGTCTTCTCTTTCTCTGCTGACGCATTCTCAATAAGAAAGGTTAACAGGAGTAGGTTATGGGTTTTTAACATATTGTGGACTGATGGTATCAAATTATAATGGACCAAAGGTCCCACCTCCAAGAAAAGCACAAAACTTTTCAATTTTGAAAAATCGGATTTTTTTTTCGTACCCCCTTTAATCAATTTTTGAGGAAGGTATCGATCTAATTACTGTACTTTGGAAAAGTTTTGAACTTTTTTATTTTTTTCTGGGTCCATTTTTGCGTGGAATTCAAGTCCTTTATTTGGTTTTTCCTTTTCTGGCTTACTTTTTATCTTTTTTCACACTTCCACTAGAATGTTCCTCTGAACCTGCCAAGAAGAATTCCCCACTGACCACTTCTGTGATTCGATCTTTCACTTTTTTTCTTCTTGTAATTTTCCCAAGTTTTGTGTTTATTCTTGTGTAGAATGATGGTGGTGGGGGATATGGGTATCTCTCCAATTCAGGGGCATGACCTACCTTCAAACTGAATTTGATGCTTTGTCTGCTCCTTATTCATCAGATTCCTTCAAAATTGTGCTGATTCTTTTAACTATTCGGAAGTGAGACTACAAACACATAACGACTCTTCTCTGTTCCTTGTACAGTTTTTTGTATGAATTTTCTGTTTCTTTTAACTTGGATCATAGTAGTTCATATTAGACCTCAAATCAATAGTCGGTTGTTTTTTGACGGTTGGTGGGTGGTCGTTATTCAGTGATGAGTTTTCACTGGCTTAAAGTTTTCATGGGTCACCTTATTTATTACATGAGTTTCTTGTACACACTACCCTCCTCAGAGTGGGATTTCACTAGGTTTGATTGATTGATATATTGCAACATATTATGCTGATCATTTTATTGCAATTTTTGAAAAGATCATCCTTTTTTATCAGCTGATTATCGGCTTGTGTTCGTGGTCATTCTTTGTAGATGATTTGCTATTTGTATGTGCAGTTCCATCTCTGCAAAGCTCATACGGAGTATCAGTTTTGTTGCTTATAGGATCAGTTTGAGATTAATAGCAGATATGGATGATCCAGTCCACAAACAATTCTATTGTTACTTAATCGATATCGTTGGCTTTGCAGGTTTTTATTGCCAACACACTGGTGCCAGATTCATATAGCTGACACCAACTTGCTTGGGATTGAGGCATAGTTGTTGTACACCAGTTACGTCATTTGTATTATGGGCTGGCTAGAAAAGATATTTGGAGGTTCCACTCACAGGATCTCTGGAGGGCAATATCATGGAGGGTATGAGGGTGGGCAATATCATGGGGGCTACGAGGGAGGGCAGTATCATTCCGGGCACGAAGGAGGGCAATATCAGGGAGGGTATGAGGACAGTACAATTTGGGAGGAACCAACTGCTTCAGTGGTAATTAGTGTTCGATTGCTAATTTGCTTAACCTTTTACCTTCATCTCTTTCAAGTTGTTCTGTTTATTATAACTGCTTGGTGCAGGAGAAACTGAGCATTTTCCCAAACTATGTTGCTGAGAAAATGCTCTGAAAGTTCTAACTCTTAAATAAGTCTTTCCCTTGCTAACTGAATATGATAATACGGACTGAGTGTAGGATGCATTGTCAGATTTCGATAATGAAGAAATTGATCGTGCCATTGCACTTTCTCTAGCAGAAGAGGATCAGAAAGGGAAAAAAGTAATCGGTAAGTAGCATGACTAGGATTCAATATGGATGTCATCCATGTACGAAAATTGAACTTCTGATTGTCTACATCATCTGATGAATAATGACATTGTAAACTACAAAGAAGCTTTCTACTTGTTTCCATTCAAAATTTTCTTGTTGACTTCATTATCAAACTGCATAGTATATCGGAAGAATTTGAATAATGCTCACCCTATTGAGGTGGCCCTGTAAATTTTATCCTAAACTTTCTTTGGAGAGGCCCTGTAAATTTTATCCTAAACTTTCTTTGGAGAATCTGTGTGGTTATAAATGCACAAGCAATCTGAAATTTAATGTTTTTGTCAGTGGTCAGACATAATAGAACTTATTTACTGTTGTTCTTGAACTGTATTTTTAGGGGTTATATAGTATCTAGGCAAATCTATAATTTCTTATCCAGTTCTAGTATATTGGTGGTTAATTGCTAATCATGTATACCTTAATCTTGTACCACTACTTAATAGAGAGTGAACCCAACTTGGAGGAAGACGAGGCGCTTGCCAAGGCTCTTCAGGAAAGTTTGAATGTGGAGTCGTCTCCACCTCAATATGATTTTGGAAGTTTCTTTCCACCAGTCGCATACTCGTATCCACGTGGATATAGGTAACACCTCTTCTATTCTCTGGAGCAAAATTGTTTTGACTATTTCCTCTGTTAATTGAATTGTTAAAAATAAATTCTTATCATGTTCTTGTTAACTTATAAACTCATCCTTTTTCTAATCTTTCTCTGGCATCATGGCTGAGACTGATGCTTTAAACACTGTGGAAGAGGCAGTCATATGTTAAAGAAGAGCAGTGGTCTGAGATGTATATCTACGCTATACACTGTTGTTTATTTACTTGGAATTGCCTCTAAATATGTATGTAATTTTATTTTCACAAACTCAAAGTAGTGATGTCTCAAACTATACCGAAAATTAGATGGTTAATTCTTGTACTCTGAACAGCGTCGTTCATTTTCTCTTGCATTTCAACAGAGTAAAGAGATCCAGCAAGCCCTTTGAGTTGTATCTTTGCAGATGAATCTGCATGTGCCATAGACTCATCTATATTTCCTGGCAATATAAGACTTCTCAGAGTGTCTTTGTCGTTTCAAACATTATTTTCTTTCAAATTTGTGTACAGACTACCTTATGTACCAATTTGTCGGAGTGTAGGGTCTGTGCCGGTTGTAATGCTGAAATTGGTCATGGAAGATATTTAAGCTGCATGGGAGCTGTTTGGCATCCAGAATGTTTCCGTTGCCATGGCTGCAATCAACCAATTTCTGACTATGAGGTCTAAATATACTCAAATACTTCAATAGGTTTTATCCCACGGTTCTTTCAATTACTACTACCTTGAATTGTTGAATATTAAAACAACCTTTTTTTTCTTTTTCAGTTTTCGATGTCAGATAACCGTCCATACCATAAATCATGCTACAAAGAACAGCATCACCCAAAATGTGATGTTTGCAAGAACTTCGTAAGTGTTCATTCATATCCAAATTTGCGCTTTTCGTTATTCTTTTGGATCTTCTAGCCAACACCACATTCTTCCTAGTTCCAATCTCCATATTTACTACTTTAGATCAGATATAAGAGCGGCCTTCCTCAAGAAGCTTTTTCTCTCTATTATTTGATCTTGTTGTATGTTTTATTTTCCATCGAAATACTTAGCGAGCATATGAAATGTTTCTGCTCCATATTTTAGGCTGTTGCAACTGCTCCACTTTAGCTAAACAAATGCAAATTTCATTTCATCGTTGCATTCACGCAGTCTACTGATTCTACTAGAGGGAAAAGATCAGGAAAAAGAAAAGAACAAAAGAGAAGGCAAAGCAACTAGAACTACTATTCTTATATATGGATAGAGCAAAATTGAGCCCTTAATTTAATTTCCGCTTGACTCGAGTAATCCTCAGGGAGATGCCTTCAGAGGTTTTGTGGAATCCATTCATTGTTTTTGGCTGAGATTGACATTTCATTATTGTGGTATTGCACAGTGAACTTTACTGTATTAAACAGCGTCTTTGTCTGGTAAACTATGACTAACTATATTTTCTATATTTTGCCTGTATTTTGTTTAGATTCCAACAAATCCGGCTGGTCTAATTGAATATAGGGCTCATCCTTTCTGGCTTCAGAAGTATTGCCCGTCACATGAAACTGATGGGACACCTCGTTGTTGCAGTTGTGAGAGAATGGAGGTTAGTTGCTAGAATACTACTGGTACATTTTCAATTTGGGTTTTGACATGGTTTTTAAGGATGTAAAGTTCATATCTATCATAAAATATTAGCAGAACGAGTAGGGATATTATTAAACCTGAATAAATGTCACAATTTGCGACATTCCTTTTCTTGTGCCCGTTGAATAATGTTAGGATTTCTAAATTTTGTAGCCCGTAGATGCCAGATATCTGATAAATGATGATGGTAGGAAGCTGTGTCTAGAGTGCTTGGACTCTGCAATAATGGATACTCATGAATGTCAACCCCTTTATCTTGAGATACAAGAATTTTACGAAGGTTTAAATATGAAAGTAGAGCAGCAAATTCCTTTGCTTCTAGTGGAAAGACAAGCCTTAAATGAAGCGATGGAAGGAGAAAAAAATGTGAGACACATCCATTTCTTAAAACACTATACAATCAGAGTTGAGAAAGCTATTACTTCAATTTCCAGCTTTTGTTTGTTTGTCTTAATAGGGTCATCATCACATGCCTGAGACTCGAGGACTCTGCCTGTCTGAAGAACAGACCATTAGCACTGTATGAATCTTCCCTTCTTCTGCACTTTCCTTAATGGCCATAATTTTTTCAAATTGAAATCTGTCTTTATCCCACAAACATTTCAGATATCAAGGCGGCCACGGATTGGTGGTTATCGGATTTTAGATATGTTTACAGAGCCTTGCAGGTTAATTCGACGATGTGAAGTGACAGCTATTTTAATCTTGTATGGTCTTCCAAGGTAACAAATGCCACTCTTTTGCCCATGTTTAATACAATGGTCAAAAAGAAAATGTTATTTCACCCTTATCTCGAGACAAATTTACTTATGTCCAGGTTATTGACTGGTTCAATTTTGGCTCATGAAATGATGCATGCATGGCTCCGGCTTAAAGGTGGATCTTTTATTTCTAATAAAACTTGTATATGATGTCATTTCTCTGTTAATATTCTGAAGATAGGTGTTTCCATTTAAATGATCTTAGGTTATCCGAGTCTTAGTCCAGAAGTTGAAGAAGGTATCTGCCAAGTATTAGCTCACATGTGGTTGGATTCTGAAATTATAGCTGGTTCTGGTAGTAATACAACTTCTGCATCTTCCTCTGCATCCTCATCGTCCTCTTCATCACCATCTACTACTTCATCAAAGAAAGGGAAACGTTCCGAGTTTGAGAAGAAATTGGGTGATTTTTTCAAGCACCAGATTGAATCAGATACCTCAGCAACTTATGGGGATGGATTCAGAGAAGGCAATAAGGCAGTGCTCAAGTATGGCCTCAAGACAACACTTGACCATATCAAGCTTACAGGAACATTCCCTTGTTAAATTATTCAGTCACTCTCAGTGCTTCCACTTCAACGCGATTCTAGTTTTATAGGACCAAATACCATACAGAGATGATAATCATCATAATAATAATACAATAATGAAAAAGTAAAGAGTAAATGCATCTATAAGATGCACATATAATGTAGCTCCGATACTTTAAGCTGTATACTTGTTCATATAAAGGAAATCTAAACATAGTAATGCTGAATTGTCTTACCTTGCAGAAGGAGGAGATTGGTTGTTTAATACCTATTGACTCCATATAAGCAGCAAAACTCGCATCTTCTTTGGCTGCTCGTGATATTATATAATTGTATTCTCTAATTTTTCATCTTATCCAGAGAACATTGTTGGTAGATACTGACTATGTGAGTTTCACATAGTACTAAATTAGAACAAAGGAGGAGAGTTACAGTAGGTTGAGGGGGTCAATGTATACATAATCTAACTAGACTCAGAGTATTCATTTAACTGATTTCAATTACTTTTGGATTGAGTCAAAGGTTACACGTAGCCTTGGATATTGCAAATGCTTAGCAGTACATGCATGAACATACACAGTTAAGTTTTTACCCTTTTAATGGTAATCTAAATCTAGTTGCCTTGGCATCAGCGTGCACATGAGAGAAGTCAGCAGAGGCCAAAAATGACAGATATCGTCTTCCCTCTCAGTCTTCTCAGTCAATCATCTTTGAAAATATATGAAAGTTCTTTGAATCCAGGTGAATCAGAGGAGTCTGTTCAGATTATCAGTCCAGTAATATCCCGTTGACATAAAAAAAATGTACACTGAACGTATTCTACTATTGTATTGATACGCTTTGGAGAATAAAGCAATGGGAACGATGAGTTATCTCCACAATATATTGTAAATTGGAGTCCTCGCGTCTGGTTATTCCCTGCATTTCTTTTTAACTGTTGCCATTGTAAAACCTGTAGAGTCGCATCTATCAAAGAAGTGACTTCAATCATTCCAAACAAAAAAAATGAGAGAAAAGGGAAGAGGAATTAAATGAACATTACAGAGGCCACAGCTAAGTCATAACGTTACATTTAAGAAACAAAAGTTCACTACTGAGACCTGTCTGAATATAACAGCACTTATTCATTCTGTTCCCAAGTTGTCTAGTTTTGTACATCTGACTGGATTTTCATTAAGGTAGATATTATTTCTGCAGCAGTTGGTCTTCCTTCAGGTTCTGTCTTCAAGCATGCTGCACATAGTTTCACCAATCGAAGCACAAGATCAGTCTGTTCAATTATGTAACCAAGAGGGTGCTTAACTTGTAGCCTGGAATCTGCAAATTCTTGAATGTTAGATTCTTCATCCATAATTCCAAGCACTGTCTCCGATAACAATACTTCTTTTCCATCCTGCTCGAAAACAGCCCCTTTTCCTGTAATTATCTCCAATAGAACAATTCCAAATGCATAGATGTCTATTTTTGGAGTAACCTGACCAGCTTCAAGGTACTCAGGTGCCAAGTAGCCATTTCTTCCCTTGACGCATTTTATAGATGAACTTGACTTTTCATTGTCAGCTGATCTTGCCAGGCTGAAATTTGCAATCTTGGCCCTTAGATCTCTGTTAAGTAAGATACTGTTACTACTAATGTTATTGTGCACATAAGCTGGATCTGTGAAGTTATGAATGTAATCTAGACCATCAGCGATATCTAAGGCAATACGAATTCTGAAGTTCCAGCTCTCAGCCTCTGGATTATCATCCTTGCAAAGCCATTCTTTTAAAGATCCATTTTCCATGAACTCAAAAACAAGATAGGATAATTGATTATGCTTACAGACACCAGTGAGGCTAATTAAATTGAAATGGTTTATCTTTGAATAGAACTTAACCTCCTTCGATATGTCTGTTCTCATCTCCTTAATAGCTGACAATTTTCCTCGAATGAACCCTTTATAAACATAATTACTTAGTCTTTTTCGAGGGCTGAAGTTTTCTGTTGCAGCCACCAGTTCTTCAAATTCAAAGACTTTTATCATTTGATCCACACCAACTATTCTTTCCAGGATATGTTCTGTTAAATTCCATTTCTGTTTCCCTTCTCTTCCTTTCCCAAGCACTACTTCACCACTTTTCTTTTCCTTTTTATGCTTTAAGACAATGAACAAGATAAAACAAAGGACTGCAAGGGAAACACCAGCTCCTACCCCAATAAAAATACTTTTGTACGATATTTTGTTCTTAGAAGGGTAAATGATTTGAGTCTGTGCTATATTAATAGTCCTTGTTTGGGAGCTTGAAGGCTTTTCTGTCAGAGGAATCAATATAGTTGTGAAAGGATAAAGAACTGAATTTTCAGAAAAACCATTTGCATATGCTGTACTTTGACTACTGATACTGAACTGAGCGCTAATGGTAGAGATGTTTTCCCCCCAAGTAACCAAATGAGTCAACAGATATTTCACACCATTTCTAGTCTGATCCTTTGTAGGACAGGCACATCTGAGTGGTACATGCAAATTTAAACCAGGAATCAAATCCATTGCATTGTAGACATTTTCATGTACAAGGGCATTGCAGGTAGACAACCCTTGATACGTGTTGTTTGCGATTGTAAAATAGGTGTCGTATTTGCTTGGTATAACATAAGAGGTGACAGCCTGATAGTACTGACCTGAACACGAACAATTTACTGGAACTATAAGTTCTTTGTTCTGATCCAAGATTTCAGACCTTGAGATGTTGTTGATGTGGACAATCTCATCAGGGTCCGAAGTTAGGAGATTTGAAATGGAAGATACTGAATTATAAGGAGGGAGTGATCTAAAAATCAGAAATGCACGACAGGAGAGCTTTTCACCATTGCAAGAATAGAGGAAAGAAGAATAAGTTCCTGTTTCATTGGTTCCTTTACAACTCATGACGGAATTGCCTGAATAATTTTGCTGGGCATAGACCTTTGAAGATAGAATTGTGAAACTTAAGAAAAGAATAAGCAGAAAATTTTCCATGGTATTCTATTGGTTCAGAGTGATTCAGTGGCAACACAGGAAGTTGAGGTGCATGCCCTTATGGGCTCTGTAAGTCAAGTGAAAACATAAAATGGTCTTCTGTGTAAAGTCAAACATCATATGTCATTGACAAATTGATGCTACCACATTGATGTAGACCACTAATGATCTGGAGTAATTTTCTAGTTAAACGACCTTTTCATCTAACAACCATTGCAGCCTTCCACATTTGACAAGTAGTATTAAACAATTTCTAGCATATAAGGGAAGTTTCAAAATGGTAATTCATGGTCTATTTGCAATATTGTCTAAGAAAAATTTGTATTGCATCATCAGCTGTTGACCTAGCTTTGATGAGCGGGTCTGGTGCTTTGTACAGTCTTGCAAGAAACTAAGATGCAGCTGCTTATTAAAGGCATCATCTGCAACAAATCCAGGAATAGACAATTTATCCTGAAAATTGAAATCGTTATATGCCAAATGGTAATGTTTTACTAAAGCCTACTAAGATAGAAGACGGTAACTTATCACAACTTAATATAAACAAAAACAACTACTACGCTTCGTCACAAGCAAATTAGGATCGGCTATTTGACACATCGTTGTTCATATTCATTTAAACTCGTCTCGGTCCAAAATGGTCACAACTTAATAAAAACAATACCAACTACGACTCAATCCCAAGCAAATTGGGGTTGGCTATTTGACTCTTCACAGTCCGTCGCTCTATTTAAGCTCGTCTCAGTCACAAAATTACGCCTCTCAGCCCAATTAGGATCACCTGTATGACTTCTCAACTATCTACATCGCTCCATTTAAGCCTATTTCAGTTGAAAATGATCACAACTTAAATATACCAATAACAAACCCATTGGGTTACAAGAGGCTCGGATATGCATTAATCGTGTTAGTTAAATCCCTAAGGGTATTCTTTTTCCAATAATAATAATAATAATAATAACCACTAGGCTGCTGGCTCTTTTTAAAAAGTTAAATTGAATTAATTTAATTTAAACAACTAGCCGGCCGGCCTTGCCTTCACATATTGCTCCTAGATATGCATTTAATCATTGGATTTGAAAGCTAATAGTCAATGTTTCCTTTTTTTCCAGAGGCCGACCCCGTACCTATGCCATCATCAATGCAAAAACCTTCATATACTTTATGGTTCTTGATCTGCGAATTCTACAAGTCAAACATGATCTAATTAATTATTGGTTTTCGGACGGCTAGATTATTCGAATGTTGTGGCATCAGTGGGAACATACAAACAGGTATATTCCTTCAATCTTTCCTTATACTTGATGTATGTTTTATGTGTAGCTGAACCTACAGATTCAACACAGCTTATACCCAGGTTACACATCACACAATGGCTTGATAAAAGGTTGCTCTATTGCGTTCACAAAGTTGTATAGCTACCAACAATATGAGATGCAAAAACAAACGACATGGTCAATCATATATTGCCACTACAAGGTAATGCCAGCAAGTTTAGTCCTGTTTCCTGTATTTTGTTTTCCGGACAAGAGTGGGTTGCTCTAGTGGTAAGCACCCTCCACTTCCAACCAAGAGGTTGTGAGTTCGAGTCATCCCAAGAGCAAGGTGGGGAGTTCTTGGAGGGAGGGGAGCCGATGGTCTATCGGAAACAGCCTCTCTACCCCAGGTAGGGGTAAGGTCTACGTACACACTACCCTCCCCAAACCCCACTAGTGGGATTATACTGGGTTGTTGTTGTTGTTGTTGTTGTTGAATATATCTGGAACATGAGGAGGACTGCATACATTACACAAAGCAAGAAACAACATAACAAGAGAACACAAGGTGGCTTGATTGAAGTTTAAACTAATATTTATGAAGGGTAATTGGTGCAATAGCTTTTCATAATAAGGTAATAACATTATGCACATAGCAAATCATGCTAGACATAGGAGGAGGAAAACCCAAACAAAAAACCTTACATTCACTGATCTAGGACAATCTTTGAGGTGATACTGAAATGCTATATGACATTTCCCAAGAGTGTGTGGCTGTCATAATTCTTGAAAGAGATTGGACAATCTCATCCATACCAGGGCGATGAGAAGGATCTTTCTTTATGCAGTTATCGATCAATCTGACTATGGCAATGGCTAGTTCCGCAGGGTACTTCCCTTGCAGAGAAGGATCAATGAAGTTGCTCAAATTCTCCTTCGCATTTTCATCATGAAGCACAGGGATCAACACCTCAGCCAAGTTAGTATTCGAGCCTTCATATAGAACAGAAACTTCATTTCCAGTGAGAATCTCTAGCAACAGAACTCCAAATGCATAAACATCCAGCTTCGGGGAGACTAGACCATTCTCCAAATACTCAGGTGCCATGTAACCTTGGGTCCCAACTATGTGCCTTGTCAAGGCAAACTCACCTTCTTCTCCATCCGCTGACCTTGCTAGACCAAAGTTAGCAATCTTGGCTCTTAAATCGCCATCCAGAAGAATATTACTACCGTTTAGATCCTTGTGAACATGAGGAGGGGATGTGTAGCTATGCAAATAGTTAAGCCCTGTGGCCACATCAAGAGAAATCTGTACTCTTTGTGTCCAATTAAGAGACTTCTGATCACCATTCTGGTGGCATATCCAATCACTTAATGGTCCATTGGCAGCATATTCATAAACAAGATACCAGTGGCCATCTTGAAAACAAATTCCTGAAAGGCTAATAAGATTAAAATGATTGATTTTGCTCAATAAATTAATTTCCTTGGATACATCACCACTCATTTTCTTTATAGCAGCAAAATCACCATTGATCGTGCCCCGATAAACAGATCCTTTAATCAAACATGTTGGGCTGAAGTTTTCTGTGGCTGTTTTGATCTCTTCAAATTTGTAAATCTTAACAGATTGAGCTATACTGGATAAACTTTCCAAAAACTCCTCAGACTCATCTTCAACTTTCTTATTCAATGGTTTCTCAACTGCTTCAAAGCTTTCAGAAACAAACCGTGGATCAGCTTTCTTTTGCCTTTTCCTAAAGAACAAGAAGAAAATAACCACCCCCAAAAGAAACAAAGCGACAAGTCCTCCAACAACACCAACCACAACATATATCCAAGTCTTCTTTGAGCTATCATTTGACACGGGAACAGCAGGTGGTGTTGGTGAAGACGGAGGAGGCGGCGGTGGAGAATTTCCTACAACTTGGGAACTCAAAGGTGGGTTCAAAAGAGGAACTAATAGAGTAGTGAATGGAAAAATAGTATCATTTTCTGATAGTCCATTAGCAGCAAGTGTTGCCCTAGTGTCCGACCCAAATTTATCACTAATGAGGGAAACAAATTCTCCAAAAGTAACCAAGTAACTAAGCAGATATTTTGTACCATCATCTGTTTGATTCTTTGTTGGACAAGCACATCGAAGAGGAACATTAAGTCTTGAACCAAGAACCAGATTACTAGCTTGTTCTTTGTTCTCAGCGTTGATAGCATGACAAGTAGACAAGCCTTGGAGAGTATTATTTGCAATTGTTAAGAAAGTATCATCCTTTTTTATGACATAAGATGTGTTTGTTTGGTAATACTGACCTGAACAAGAACATGTGACAGGAACAAGAACCATTTGGTTTGTGTCAAATGTAGCATTTTGAGCAACTGAATTGAGCTGAGAGAGTTCCAAAGGATCAGAACCAAGTAGAGAAGAGATGGTGGCCACTGAAGTGAAAGGGGGTTGAGATCTGAAGGTCAAATAAGATTGGCAGCTGCGGTTAACGCCATTGCAGAAATACCCAAAAGCAGAGTTGGAGTTATCTTGGCTGTCGCAGGCATTTGTCCCCTTTCCAATGTAAGGCTGTTGTGCAAGAATTGAAACAGAGGAAGAAGCAAGAATAATGGTAAATACACTGATGAGATGAGAATAATTCATTTTCAGCTCAGAAGAAACAAAGAGGGGTTCAAGAGATTGTTGTTTGTATAAGCATACCAGAATCTTAAAATTTTGAGACAGTGACTAGACATCAACGCGGTGTAATAATGGCATAATAATGTTGAGTTTCAAAGTATTGGAGGTTGGAGTTTTAATTGGAAGAAGAAAGTTTCAACGTGATTGCGTGTAGGAATAAGTGAAAGAAGAGAAGGTTTGTTGTAATAAAAGTCAAACAGAAATAATTGATCAACCACGATATATTATTTGATCACTAAATAATTTGGTAGGTTGACGCATTGACATTAAAATATTGTGTCTACTGCCAGACCCATCGTTATTGCAGTTGTTCTGTTTTATCCAGTAGAATTTAATCTAACTACAAGCAACTGGACATTGCATTTGGACATTCCCAAAAACCGGCCAATGATTACACACCCACTGTACTTTATTCAATGTAAAGAAGGACTAAAAGTTTTATTCGTGATCTCAGTTGGTTACCCAAAAAGATGGATATTCAAGTAGGATTGCAAAACAAAATGAAAATTCACTTAGTGGATGTAAAAAGAATAAAAAAATAATTAAAAAGATGAAAAATGGAATAGTTAGGCAACAATTAAAAGAAATACGTAGTTGGTAAGAACAATTTCTGTTGCTAATTTCTCACGTACAAAAGTTATGTAGGCGTTCTAGGTAATTGGTCCGCCCTAACTGTTTTGCATAAGGAAATTTTGTAGGCGAGAAAGCGTGTGGAGACCTTTCAAGCAGCTGAACAAAATTGACTGGAGCATCATATATATTGGAGGACCCAAAGACCTAAATTACGTAAAAGCAACACTTACCTGGAAATATCGAGCTACTTATAGTCTTATACTAAGTTAAGGGTGGCAAGTGGGTCGGGTCCGGTCTTAAGTGGGTTTCGCGGGCCCGGTCCTAAGTGGGCCGGTTCTATGCGGTCCGGTCCTAAACGGTCCCGGACTTCGCGAGCTTATTGCTGGAACCGGCTCGGGACCGGAGCCACGAACTAACGGTCCCGAGTTAAGTGGGCCGGTCCCGGGCCTAAGTGGGCCTAAACGGGCCCAACAAATACTTTCTATTTTTAATTTTTTTTTAATAGAAGTTAGAGAAAAAAAATGGTAATAAAGATATATAAGCTATATTCGATTTATATACTATATATACATCTTAATATATATATATACTATATTATATATACATAGTATATAAGCCATATTCGATAGTATACATCTTAAAATATACTATATATACATTTTAAGATATACTATATATACATAGTATACTAGATATATATATAGTATAGTATAGTAGATCTTAAGATATATATACATCTTAAGATATATAAGCTATATTCGATATATATATAAGCTTATATATATATAATATAATTCGATTTACTATATATACATCTTAAGATATATAAGCTATATTCGATTTACTATATATACATCTTAAGATATGTATATATATTGAATATATCGAATATATAGTATAGTATATACTTAAGCTTATATATAGTAAGATGTATATATATATATATATATATATATATATAGTAAGATGTATATATAGTATATCTTAAGATGTATACTATCGAATATGACTTATAAACTATGTATATATATTATAGTATATATATAGTATATTATAGTATATATATACATCTTAAGATATATATATATATATATATACACACACACACACACACACACACATACACTATACTATATATACATAGTATATTCGATATACTCGATATACATATATATATAAGCTTATATACTATACTATACTATACTATAATATATATACATCTTACTATATATAAGCTATATTCGATTTATATTCTATATATACATCTTAAGATATACACATATATATATACTATACTATACTATATTATACTATATGTATAGCTTAAGATATATAAAAAGACAAAAATATTGTAAAGAGATATTCAAATCAATGCGTTATATTTTTATTATAGCATTAAAAATCATGGCAATATCTTTCTTAGTCTTCCTCCCCCCTATGGAATGAGCACAACAAGGTGCTAATACCACCATTGAGAAGAAAAAGAAACTAATCAAGATGTGCCAAAATACAAGTTACATATTAATTTACATGGTTTCTCTTACAAATTTCATAAATCCTTCAAGGTCCGGAGGAATTTTCGTTGGTGGTGGCGAAAATGAAGCTTGGTCATCACCGCTTCCAGGCGAAGCATCATCCTCCGCAAGTTCAACTAGCATTTCTTCGTAAGCTTCGTTTACCTCTGGTTGTGATTCAGCAAGTCCAAAATTTTTTCTTTCCGAACGGATCCAATCTCTGAAAAGTACTGATTTTTCCAAGCTCTCCCTCATAGACGCTCTATAATCACCGAGTTGAAGTCTTGCTTGATTGAAAGCGCTCTCTGATGCCACTGTTGAAGCTTGAATAGTTAAAATATCTCGGGCCATCCTTGAAATAATTGGAAAGTGTTTTTCTTTGTCCTTCCACCATTCCAAAATATTAAAGGAGCCGTCGGGATTCATTTCCTCAATTCCCTGTGACAAATAAACTTCAAGCTCATTTAGTTGTGAAAAATCACTAGTACTAGAACCTTGAGAACCCCTTAACCCTGCCCAAGCACTAAGTGCTCTTATTCCCGCAGTTCTTTTAGATGATTGAGAACTAGAAGAAGAAGGAGTTGGAACATTTGGTCTAGCATGATCTAATGCAACTTGATAAGTATTATAAATAGTTTGAACATTTATTTACTTAAGGCTATTGGGTCCGAAAGTTTAGACAACTCCTCATCTTCAAGTGCTAAACCATTATAAACAGTTTCATACCAAAATTGAGGACCTCCTAATTTCATAGTAGGATTTAACAATGCAGCAATACCATAAATAGGGGGAATAGGGAAAAAATATTTTTAAAACTTTTTTCTCATGGAATCAATAGCAAGTTGATAAATTTCCCCACCCTCTGAAAAGTGATCAAACAAATTTGCAAGTTTTGCAATATAAACTAAACAGTTAGAAATAGTAGGATAATATTGCCCAGAAAATTTATTTGTAGCAATATGGAATTTTTCTAAAAAATCTACAAGTATTTTAACATTAGCCCAATCCGTATTTGTAAGGTGCTCATCATCATTACTTACATGAGCATTAAACATTGAGTTTATGGGGTTTCTATATTCATATGCAATAACTAAACTTTCATACATATAATTCCATCTAGTTGGACAAGGTTTAGGAACCTTTCTTTCTCTTAGGCCAAATTCATCGCATCTTTTAAAATATTCTCTAAGTCTACTTCTACGGTTTGAATAAAAAAGCCAATTAAGAGCCATTTTAACCTTTCAATTTTAACATTTAAAATTCGCATACCATCACCCACAATTAAATAGTAAATATGACAAATACATCTAACATGAAAAATATTACTAAATACAGGACTTAGTGTAGTGGTAAGCAAGGCTATAACATTTGTGTTACTAGTAGCATTATCCATTGAAACTGACATCATTTTATCACTAATGCAAAAATATCTACAAATATGCGCAATCGTGCTAGAAATAAACTGCCCTGTGTGACGTGAATTAACTATTCTATAAGCAATAATGCGCTTTTGCATTATCCAATGCTCATCAATCCAATGACTGGTAACAGTAAGATAATCACAGTCATTACCACTTCTACTAATATCAGTTGTAATAGCAAGATGATAATTTATATGAGTAAATAAATAGCGCAAATATTGTTCATATTCATGTTTATATTTATAAATATCACTCTTTACGGTTGTGCGAGGAAAACCTTTATAAGTAGGATTATAAACTTTTCTAATATAATGCACAAAGTGGGGGTTAGAAGGAAAACTATAGGGTAAGCACATAACAGTAACCATTTTTGCCAATTCTTCCCGATCTTTTTTTGGATCATAATATAAAATACCACCGGTAACAGTGTTAACTCCCGGTTGAAATTGATTTGACCCGGTACTAAGGTCAGCCTGAGTAGGTGCACTTGTCCCCTCAGTCAAAGCTTTCATACGAAAATATCTAGCTTTATCTTGAGGGTATAGCAATATGTGTCTAGTCAAACTTCCCGTCCCCCCCCCCCCCCCCCCCCCCGACTTCCAACATATTGAAAAACTAACTCTTTGCCACAAGTTTTACACTTAGCCCTATTTTTTTCTCTTAGTTGAGTAAAAAATTACCGAACAAGAGATGTTTCTGCCCGTTTAGAAGGTTGTCTAGAAAAAGTAGGGGCACTAACAGGAGGGTCAGACGGGGGATCATCTGGATTATTATTAGTTGGATTAACTTCAGGAGCAGGACTAGTGGGTGTATCGTCATCCGATTGCGTTTCACCAAAATTTATTTCTTCATCATTATTTTTATCAATAGTTGGATTACCATAAAGAGCATTCATATATTCATGGTTTAATTATTCACCGGGTGCAATATTATGGCAAAATTGACTCTCGATAAATTGTAATAAACTATTATCGCTATCAAGAATAGGAGGTGTAGGACGGGTAACAGGTTTGGGTCGGGAAGCCGGGGGAAGTGGAGGAGGAACAGATTGGCCACTAGATTCACCACCTTTCGATTTTTTCTTATATTTACTAAATATATTTTTTAAGGAATAAGCCATCTTAATTAATCAAGCAAAGTAAATAAAATAAATAAAATTATAATATTAAAACTTAAGAGTTGGAACGAGTTTACCGAATTGACGAACAACTTGTTGGAAATTGATTATCGTTGAAGACTTCAATTCACCAACTTCACAATTATTTCACAAATTGTAACAATAAAGTAAACAATAGTAGCAATTATAGAAGTAAATTAGAGAGAGATTGTGATAGATTGATGATTTTGTAAGAAAAAATGAAATAATGATGGGGTATTTATAGTTGAAAATAGAAAAAAGTGTAATTATAAAAAGTTTGGGATTAAAACAAAGTGGGGGGAGAGGGGGGTTAAATGGATATTTTTGACAGCCCAACAGCTATTTTTGACAGTCCAACGGCTATTTTTTTTATTTAAAAAATAGCCGTTGGGACCGTTTGGCCCCTGGTCCCGGGCCGGTCCCATCCCTGGACCGACCCACTTGCCAGCCTTATACTAAATTGACCTATTCAAACCTTTTTCGACAACTTTTGGAAAAAGTTGTTTAAGAAGTTCCTTAGGAGAAGCTGAGAGACGGGTGGGGGAGGGGGATTCTTTTATGTTTTTATTTTTTTTTTAAAATAATAATGGGGTGTAAATTAAGTTTTTTCTTATTCTTTTGCATTATATGACACAAGCTCAACCCTTCTATTCATTTTTATGTCATTCGAGGCTTTGTACTAGCTATGCAAATATGGTTGTATGAGTGTTGCTCTACCATCAACACTGATATAGCTACAAGGATTGCTAATTAGATCCCTCGCATACTTAGTTGGTCGGCTAGTAAGGACAAGATATGGTTATCTGCAATTGAAGATAGAATGATCAAACCATCATGGATCAAGGTAAATGGTTTTCACTTTTGTGCAGACAATCTAATACAAATTATCTACACATTTTATACTTATTATGTCTAAGTCACTCACATTTCTTTTCTTTTTTTTCACTCAGTTAACCAACATAATTGAAGTACCAGAAGAACTTTCAAGAATGAATTTGTCAGATAAAGTTGAATATATCCTTGAAGAAGTTGAAACAAAGTCCGAGCATCCGATAGATGCTCCATCTCCATCGGGACATAAGCATGCAATTGGAATAGATGACAAGAAAGATATTATGAAACAAATAAAAAAATTAAGAAAAGATGTTGACAAGGTAACATATATACATAATCCTAGATGGTTTCTTTAATTTATGTTATGCAAATTATTTCATTAACTCTTTCTATTTGAATATGTAGGTTGGTTCAGATCTTGGAACTTTCAAGAAAGAGGTTTTTCAAGAACTAGGTAGCATTCGACTGCTACGCAAAAAAACGAGGAACGGTCATGGAGGGGCGGTGACTACGGTACCTTAGGTCATATTTGATGGCCCAAAAATTTTTTAGACTATCGGGGTGTGCGGGGCCCTGGCCCACTTGGAAGGCGTGGGCTATATAGCACACGAAAATATGGGAATCAAGCGAAATTTTAGTTTTTTTGCCGAAAAATGCAAAAATACGAGGAACGGTCCTTGCGGGGCGGTGAGTATGGTTCCTAAGGTCGTATTCTATGGCCTGAAAAAATTTTTAGGCGATCCGATTCCGGGGGCCCCGGGCTCACTTGAAAGGCGTGGGCTATTGCACACGAAAATTTGGGAATTGGGCGGAATTCTAGTTTTTTAGCCGTAAAACGCAAAAAAACGAGGAACGCTCATGGCGGGGCGGTGACTAAGGTTCCTTAGGTCGTATTTGATGGCCCATAAAAATTATGGCTATCCGTGACCGGGCGGCCTGGGGCCACTCGGAAAGCGTGGGCTATAGCACATGAAATTATGGGAATCGGGCAAAATTATAGTTTCTTGGCCGTAAAACGCAATAAAACGAGGAACGATCATGGCGGGGCAGTGATTATGGTTCCTTAGGCTGTATTTGATGGCCCGCAAAAATTTAATGCGATCTGGGTCCCGAAGGGCATGACCCACTCGGAAGGCGGCACACGAAAATATGGGAATCAAGCGGAATTCTAGTTTTTTTGCTGTAGCCCGCAACAAAACGAGGAAAGGTCATGGCGGGGTGGTGACTATAGTTCCTTTGGTCGTTTTTTATGGCCCGAAAAAAATTTAGGCGATCAGGGTCCGGGGGCCCCAGCCAAGTCGGAAGGCGTGGGCTATAGCACACGAAAATATGGGAATCGGGCAGAATTCTTCTTTTTTGGCCGTAAAATGCAAAACAAACGAGGAACGGTCATGGCGGGGCGGCGACTATAGTTCCTTATGTCGTATTCTATGGTCCAAAAAACTTTTAGGTGATCCGGACCGGAGGGCCCGGCCCACTCGGTAGGCGTAAGTTATAGCACACGAAAATATGGGAATTGGGCAGTATTCTAGTTTTTTGGCTGTAAAACGCAAAAGAACGAGGAACGGTCATGGCGGGACGATTCCAATATTTTCGTGTGCTATAGCCCACGCCTTCGGGTGGGTCTAGGCCCCCGAACCCCGATCGCTTAAAATTTTTCTGGACCATCAAATACGACCTAAGGAACCATAGTCACCGCCCCGCCATGATCGTTCCTCGTTGTTTTGTGTTTTACGGCCAAAAAACTAGAATTTCACCTGATTCCCATATTTTCGTGTGCTATAGCCCACGCATTGCAAGTGGGCCCGGGCCCCCCGGACCCGGATTGCCTAAATTTTTTTGGGCCATCAAATACGACCTAAGGAACACAATCATCACCCCGCCATGATCGTTCCTCTTTTTTTGTGTTTTACAGCCAAAAAACTAGAATTCCGCCCGATTTCCAGATTTTCGTGTGCTATAGCCCATGCCTTGCGAGTGGGCCCGGGCCCCCAGGACCCGGATCGCCTAAAATTTTTCCTGGCCATCAAATACAACCTATGGAACCATAGTCGCCTCCCCTCCATGACCGTTCCTCTTTTTTTGAATTTTACGGCCAAAACACGATAATTCCGACTGATTCCCATATTTACGTGTGCTATAGCCCACGCCTTCCGCGTAGGTCCGGCCCCCCGGACCCCGATCGCCTAAAACTTTTTCGGGCTATCAAATACGACCTAAGGAACCATAGTCACCATCCCGCCATGACCGTTCCTCATTTTTTTGCATTTTACGAACAAATACCAAGCTCTCCAGCACGAACACGACTCCACATGTCGCGAACACGACTCCACATGTCGCGAACGCGATGTATAAATCACTGGTAGCCCAAGACACACTTTGCAATTGCGATGCTCAACAACCCAACACCAGAAATCAGAGAAACCAGCAATGCAAATAATGAGGAAAATGGTGTGAAACCACCCTGAAACTTACACGAGCCTCTCAGAACTCCATCCGAACATACCAACAAGTCACAAAACATAACAGGACCTACTCGAGGCCCCAAATAATTCACGTTTAGTTTGTCTTGTTCACCAGCCCGTACTGATTTCTATTATTTTTGGGTCTAACTTTTCCTTCCAGTAGTTGCGTTGGAGTCACGAACTTATTTCTCGAAGTGAGGATATGACTTATGGCCTATATTCTTTTATTGTCTCAAGGCCTATCACTTCTCGTCTTTTTTCCTTCCCTTACTATAGACTATGTAATACTGTCATCTACCATTGTCATCCAGGTATCACATCTTAATCATAATGCTTCATTAATTCTCTTCTTATTTTTCGCTAATATTTATGTCTATCACTTTATTATGAAAACTCGAACAAAACATTCTTTTGCTTTTAGCTCCCTTTTCTCCATCTACTAGCTCTTGGGGTTGCCTAACATTCTTTCTCTACTAGGGATGGGAGTCACACTACGATAATATTCATCCATTCCAGGCTTATAATTCCTATCTTTGTAGTACTCATATCTAGTTGTACTATTTTAGAGTACACCATCTGGGCGTCTCACAAGGAGATCTATTAGCACATTTGCAATATCCTTTGGAAATGTCAGCTAACGCTAACAATCCATCCACCATTTTGGGTTACCTTAACCCCAGCTAGATCCTGATATCCCGCCTTCTCTTATACTACTTCTGTTAGCCCCCATAGGACATAAATGAGATGGGTGTGGCCAATTGTACATACCTCTATTATTGTTGAAGGTAACTCAAAAGGCTTATATTCATTCCTCTGCGATAATCTTCATTAGTTGGGTAGCTCATACCCTTTTTCATCTTGCTTCGTTTACTTTCTGAAACTTGTATCTACCTTTCGATTCGCTTATTCCTTTTTACCGTAAGAGTGGATAAATATTCTTGCCTTAAAGCTCCTTATCAAGAACCTTACACATTTTAGTACACGCATGATCTACTGAAGACCTCACATTTACTTATCATAAGAATCATGCAAAATCGAGTTCCTCTGACTCAACTCTTCCACAGTTATATCTCTTATCAACCGTTTTTTTGGATGTAGGCATCGTCATATTATCAATAAGATAAAGTTTAGGAAATTGAGTTCTTACAACTGAGCTCTACCACACGATCTAGAGTAAGACGAAAGAGTGATAGTCCTAAATTCCCTATAGCCTTCTGCTTATAAGTGTGGTGCACAACACACCCATAAACAAGACTATACTCGACACGGCTTGTAGACTCCCTAGGACAGAACTACTCTGATACCACTTTTGTCACGACCCAAACATATGGGCCGCGATGGGCACCCGGTACCTTACTCACCCGAGTACCAACATAACGTATCTTTTCATGTCATACGATCATATATAACTGAGCCGGAAAGCTGCCGCGAGATAAGTAGAATACAACATGTAATACCAACCTATACATAAGACATACAGGCCTATAAGACCAAAATAACCACTCGTACACTGAACATAGACCGACAAGGCCATACAATCTTTTACGTACATGACATCTGTCTACAAGCCTCTAAGAATACATAATTTTCATAAAGGTTGGAACAGAGTCCCGCCATACCAAACAATACACGTCTAAATCATACTAACCAAACAAGCAACTCCAGAGCAAATGGAGCGCACCAACATCTTCCGCTGAGCTGATAGCTTACTTAGAGGGCTCTCGACCTGCCTATCGGGACCTGCGGGCATGAAATGCAGTGTCCCCAGGCAAAAGGAACGTCAGTACAAATAATGTACCGAGTATAAAAGGAATGAAAATCAGTAAATAATAGACATGAGAGAAACATGGAGTAAAAGACTCGACATGTACGTTTGTATAGCTATGTGAATCATTTCATTTTTATAATGTCATGCATATGAGTATAAATGTCATACCATGAATAAGTATATGTGTTCATAACATCATCAAGCCTCTGAGGGCATCCCATCATATCATTTCGGCCACTGTGGGCAAATCTTCAACGTATACTAGCTGATTAGGTGGTGATGCGTATATAACGCCGTAACCTTTTTCCATATCCTATATACATATATTATACATATATACGCGTATATAACGCCATCTGGTTATTGGTCAATGTACATGTATAAATGCATGAAATGCATAAGAAATATGTTAATAAGATTTTCTCAGTACGTCATAAGACCATTATGCCTCTGGTTAATATCATGAAATAAATATTACCAACTTACGTATTTTGGAGACCCATGAACAGATGATAAAATAATATGACACATTGAGAATCAAGAATATAAGCATCTCTAATATTTCTATGAATAGAGTCATGTATGGAAATTGTAAATTTACTCATTTCATTTGTGTCGTATGGATCATGCCAAAAGAAATAAGGGATAGTCTTAACATACCTGAGTTGATTCTCTTGACAATCCCTCTAACACACGTTAATTGCGATGAAATACGTAACGGCGATATCGAAATAGGGAACAATCCATTTGAAATGCTCAAAGCAATAACGTTGCTATTGCAAAATTATCTTTGTCGAAACCCTTTCTTAAGAGATTTAGAATCAATGTTGTGTAATGGAAAGCTTGTTGAAACTCTTCTTAAGAGGTTAGGAATAATGTTACATGAAAATGGAAAGCTTGGTTGAGCTCTCATAAAAAGAACCTTACTGTGTTCTTGTCTTAAGAGATTTGAAGATAATGTTGAATTTGGAAAGTTATCCTTAATTATTAGGTGGACCCCACATGTCTAGCTTAGTGTCACTTAAGTTCTTCAAGTATGACACCTTTCATTCCTAATATAGGAGTCACAACAATTGGAATGGGAGCTGCCACGCTTTTGGCTTGGTCTTTATCCAAAGACTTTAGTTAATCAACTACTAATTAATAATTAACTAGTTAATTCTTTCATTAACTAATAATTAATAAATTATTCATATAATTAAGAATCATCTCAAATTATTTAAAATACAACTCACTTTTAACACACCTTACTATTATGATCATGTGATATCTTTTATGGAACTAGTCCATAAATACCGGGTATTATAGCTTGGACCGTATTTTATCCTAAAATGTCAAACTTCGACGAAACTCATTTTCTTTGATTCGTTTATCCTTTAACCTTCAGAAAGAAGTGCATAGATTAACAGGTAGGATAGCAGCTCTCGGAAGATTTATATCAAAGTCATCAGAAAAAAATTTAAATTAAAAAACAAAATCAGTTTGAATGGACTCACGAGCGCCAACAAGTTCTCAAGGACCTAAAGTCGTATCTATCAAATCCGCCTTTGTTAGACAAACCAAAAGATGGTGAAAGATTGCTCATTTACCTCGCTGTGTCAGAAGCAGCGGTAAGTGCGGTGTTGATACGAGAAGATAAAGGTAAACAATCCCCAATTTATTATGTTAGTAAGTCTTTACTAGATGCTGAGACACAGTATCCATACCTAGAAAAGCTTGCTTTAGCGTTAATTATGACATCTATCAAGTTACGACCTTATTTTCAATGTCATCCTATTTCTATTATAACTGCTTTCCCCCTAAGAAACATACTGCATAAACAGGAATTATCGGGTAGATTATCTAAATAAGCAATAGAACTTAGTGAGTATGATATCATATATCAGCCTAGAATTGCAATAAAATCACAGGTATTAGCATATTTTGTAGCGGATTTTAGCACGAATTTAGTTCCTGAGGCAGAGAAGAAACACAGGTGTTTATCGGAGCTAATCTGGGGACTTGGATCCTATTTACTGACTGTTCCTCAAATGTTAAAGGATCAGTTTTAGTTCCACCCTAAGGCGAAGTCATAAGACAAGCAATAAAATATTAACCAATCACTAACAATGAGGCAGAGTATGAAGTTGTGATTGCAGGCTTGGAACTGGCACGAGAACTTGGTATCGAACAAATTGTGATCAAAAGTGACTCGCAGCTGGTGGCCAATCAAATGCAAGGGAATTACATTGCAAGAGAGACGTGAATGCAGCAATACATGGAAAAGGTACTAGAATTGCTTAGACAATTTCAGACATGGAAAGCCGTACAAATACCTAGGGAGGAAAATGCAGAAGCAGACGCGTTGGCAAATCTCGCGTCTATCGTAGATGTAACAAATGCAGAAAATGCCATTGTGATACATTTGTTTCATTTAGCACTTGATCAAACCAAGAGTGAGGTAAATTTCAATATTTAACTTGGGATTGGAGAAATAAATTTGTGAACTTTTTGTAGTATGGTATCGTGCTTAAAGATAAGAAGAAATCACAATTGCTATGGCTGAAAGCTGCCTGGTACTGCTTAATTCGTGAAAATTTATATCGCAAAATGTTTAATGGACCTTTAGCACGGTGCCTTGGACTATCACAAACAGAATATGTAATGAGAGAATTACATGAGAGGCATTGCGGAAATTACGTCGGGGGAAGATCGTTGGTGAAAACATTAATAAGGGTAGGATATTATTGGCCAAAAATGAAAGAAGAACCAGAAAACTTTGTAGCCAGGTACAATGAATGTCAACGATACGCCAATAACATGCACCGACCGGCAGAGCAGTTGCATTCAATTATTTCACCATGGCCCTTCATGAAATGGGGCATGGACATCGTAGAGCAGTTGCCTCAAGCTAAAGGAAAGGTAGTTTCTATTAGTTTTAACAGATTATTTCTCAAAATGGGTAAAAACAAGTGCTTTTAAACAGTTGCGAGAAAAAGAAGTTAGGAATTTTATTTGGTGAAATATTATATGCCGATTTGGCATATAATATGTGACAATGGTCCACAATTCATAGTCGCAAAAATCACAGAATTCTTTCAAAGTTGGCAGATTAAACGAATTACTTCCCACCTTATCACCCTGCGGCCAACGGAAAAGCTGAATCAAAAAATAAGGTTATCATCAATAACTTAAAGAAGAGATTGGAAGAATCAAAAATCAAATGGCCAGAGGTATTACCAGGGGTGCTATGGACTTACCGAACAACAACATAAACTAGTACAGGTGAGACTCCATTTTCACTTGTATACAGAGCAGAAACATTAATTCCGATGGAGATAGGTGAACCAGGTACGAGGTATATGCATGCCACTGAAGCGGCAAATGAGGAAGAGCTACAGGTAAATTTGGATTTGTTAGAAGAAAGGAGAGAAGCAACATTAATTCGAATGGAAGCTCAAAAGTAGATGATTGAACGATATTATAACAGGAAAGCCAATTTGAAGTATTTCAAGATTGGGGACTTTGTCCTCAAAAATGTGTTATGATCAACAAAAGCGGCAAATGCAGGAAAATTGATTCCAAATTGAGAAGGCCCAAATAGGGTTCGAGGCATCGCTGAAAAATGAGCATACGAGTTAGAAACCATGGATGGCAAGGTATTACTGTAAAACTGGAATGTAGTCCATTTGAAGAAGTATTACTTCTGAATGATGATGATACCCACGGTCAGGTATCACACAAGTTCGATTTTATTTTGTTCTTGGTCTATTCTGGCTAAGCATTCACGGTGCCATCCTCGTCTCTAGCTCCAACTGCATTGTGTGACTAGGCTGCTTCGGGAGACAGTGAGGTTTTCTAACCATTTTAGATGATAGGCAAAAAGCTAGCCCGTACCAAATGATGATATTAGAGCCGAAAGACACGCAGAATACTGAATTATTCCTGGTCTAGGTTACAACTTTTTTATGGGAAAAAGGTTATGCAGTCATCATCTAAGAAATTATCTCCGAGTCCTGTTTGTATTTTCCTTTTCAGGGAAATGACCGAAAGAAAGGAGTTGATCCAGTTTTCAAGATTTCATACTTCAAAGCTCCAACACTGGAGGGACTATGCATATAGAAGGTTACATAAGGAAGAAAAATGTATACCAAGGGCATAGTTCAGCCTGAATCAAAACCTTGAAGAAATCCTTGAAAAGATTTCATAGGAGTTCGAACTCGCAAAAAGGATGCAAGATATTCCTACCAGCTTCGAGGTTAAGGCCATAAATTTAGTCGCGGGAAAACAGACCCGAATTTGTAAATCTGCTACAATGAAAGTAGTTATGAAAGTGTTGTATGAACAATTATGAAAATGATGTACAAAATTTATTAATTTGAGAGTTCAAAAATAAAACTTCCTCAATATATTTCTCTTTTCATATCTACTTTACGTTTATATTTGCACCAATATGAAGATGAGACGTCATCTCCATTAGTGTTATTAATATAAAAAGGACCCTCTTTTATAAATACCCGTGTAAGTCGAAGTCACGGTCTGTTAAAACATTTAAGTGCAAGTTTAAGCTCAAATATTAAAAGGGCAGAAAGTATAATATGCGACAAAAGCATTAAAGATAGTTATAACCTCAACAAACAAAGGCGCTATTTACATCATAACCCCAAAAAAGAAAGGGGCGGAAAAACCTTTCAAAAGTTGTCCAACAAACACAAGGGAGTTCCAAACAAAAACCAACAAACGAACATTTTCAACAGATAAAGTCTAGAAATGGAAAAAGCTAAGGAGCATCATCAACGGGAGAAGAAGGATCGACTTGGGGAGAAGAGGGTTGAACATCAGCTTCACCTGGAGCAAGTCCATCTCCATCACCCTTAGAACCTTCGTCTTCGGGTGTGGAAAAGCTTTGACGTTGCTGAGTTTGTTCAATTGTTTCTTTGACCTTAGCAATCTCAACGTTAAGGTCAAACCCTTCATAGCTGGCTTCCGTTAAAGTCTCGAGGCGAGTGTTCAAAAAGCCCAACTAACATCCAGTGATGACTTATCTTCGAGGGCTTCATAATCCTTCTCTCATTGTTCAATTTCAGCTCTCAACTCCTCTTTTTTTGCTTCCGAGGCTTCATAAGCTTTCTTCAAATAAGCAAGAGAACTTTCCAGGAACTGAATTTTACCTGAAGAGGCGCGAAGATCTTCTTGAGCTTGGGTTAGCGATTGAACCAGTTCACCCACGTAAACCTCTTTTTGATTAAGGAGCTCTTTCAAACTCCTTATCTCTTCAGTAGCCTTGGAAAGTTGTTCAGCAAAAGAGGATTCCAATCTATCCTTATCCTTCTCAACTTGACTAGAAGAAGATTTTAGAACCTCTAACTCAGCGGATACCATTTTCATTTGTTGTTCCAAAGCCCTCTTTTCCTCTGCAAGAACGCCCTTCTCCAACTGAAGACCTTCAAATTGTTCTCTCCAGTTATCAGCCTCAGTGCACAATTCAATTAGTTGTTGGTCAGTCCAAGAGATCCTTTTCATAAGCTCAGTACCTGTCAAATTAATCTAAAAGAAAGGTAAAAGAAGAAGAGTTATGAATAAGGAAAAAGAAGGAAGGAAATATAAGTAAATTTATACCTTAAGAGAAGAATGAACAATGTCATTCATTAAGGCCATGGAATTGTGACCCTCCAACTTCTTCTTCTCCACGGTTCCTAGCAATGACTTTAATTACAATTTTTTTCATTTCCCACCTACTGATAGAAGGCTCAGCTTCTACACGAGGAGCAGCATGGGGAGAAACCATCGGGGTAACACCAAGTAAAGACACAAGGGGTTAACAATAGGTAAAACTGGAAAGGAAACAAGTGGCAGTTTTTTAGAAATAGGCCCGAGGCCTTCTTCACCCTCAAAGCAATAGGCGAATAACCTTTCAACATGACTTTGGGGGGAGGGGTGGCTGAGTTACCAGCATCTTCATCATAAATTTCTAAAGGAGCATTCTCGGGCTCATCAATGAGTCTGAAAGGAATCGAACTTGATGGGGGATCATGAGAGACATGGTTTTCATCATCTGAAACTACGTGTCTTCTGACATGCGATTTTCTCACCAAAGAATATTCTTCTGCATCCTCTTCATCATCAGACCTACGAGCTTCAACAGTTTTTCTCTTGGAGGAAGAAGCGCTCAAAATCCGTTCTTGAGCAAGACTTACAGAAAGCCTGGTTGATGGAACAGATGCGGGACTAATGCCGCGAATAGAAAACCCTAATAAAAAAATTGGGGAAGGGAGGGGGGATGATGAAAAATTTATATATGAACAAGTAAAGAGGGAAATAAACTACGAGAGTGAAGAGTACCGTGAGTCTTCATTTTCCAACCAAATTTTCGTGAAAGAAATTTCCAAGATCTTTTGTCCATAGGAGCAACAGTCAACATTTTTTCTACTCAAGCACAGAAGTCAGGAATTTCTTTAAAGACTTCCATGGTTGCTGAAAAAAATAAATATGTGATTACATGAAGGAACTCAAGACATCAAAGAAAGGAAAGGAAAAAAAACTTACGTGCAAAGTTTTATTTTTCTGAAAAAAGCATGTTTTCTTTACTCACTAATCCATTAGTGGGGGCAGCAACAAAACGGGCGTACCGGCCTCGGTCACGGTCATCCTCGGGGCTAACTAAAACCCTTTTACTTCTAGCCACGAGGGAAAAGACCCTTTCACGAAACAGCTTGGGAGAGTAAAGATGAAGTAAGTGACGGAAGGTAAAAGGAATGGAAACTAAATCAGACAAATAGCGAAGGCATACTACTTCCCTCCACACAATGGGACCAATCTAGCCAAGGCAAACATTAAAATAGCGACAAAACTCGATGATCACTGGGTAAATGGGAGGTTTTAAACCTAAAGTGAATGGGTGGGTATAAACGAAAGAAAAATCAACATGGTAAGAGGTGATTCTTTGGTTGGCACCAGAAATTAAAACTAGAAAATATGATTTCTAATAACATTCTCGACGAACCAAAGAAAGAAGACCAGGAGTGATCAAACTTGGGTAGAGTTCAGCAGGGTACAAGGAAGCTATAGAAGAAACTTGATTTTTCATGGTTTCACAATCTGATACGAAAGAAAACTCTTGAGAAACAACAGAGTCTACCACATCTCCTACTCCTAGTAGGGGCAGTAGAAGGAGCAAGCTCATCCACGATCACAACTTTGTGAGAGTTTGGTATTGGAGAAGACATGTTTAACAAAGAAAATACAAAGAAAATGTATAGAACTACGAAGTAAGGTTAAGATGATGGATACGGGGAAGAAGGAAGAAGGTTTCAAGAAATCAAAGAGGATGAAGTATTTATAAGGAGATGCGACTACCCTCAAAGTTGATCATTATGAAGTGTCATAATAGAACCGTCACTTCGTGACTGATGCAGTCGCAGAAAAAAATCCTAAAAAGGCAGTGAGAAACTGCAGAACCAATCATGTGAAACCACATGGCATGGGCATTAAGTGAATGTGACATACGTTGCATCGATTCTGAAGAGGGCATAATGATACTTGAGAAACGGCGGCAAAGAATTCCCGGCATAAATACTTACCACTTCCCGAATATTCAGAAAATGAGAGGACTATGTGGAAAAAAGACATAGACATGTGGACTATCAACAAGGTGACATAGCATGGTACGTGGAACATCGATATAGTGACAAGTGACATTCTTAATTAGATGAGTTAAAGAATACGAAAAAGGCACGGGAGAAACACCCACATAGTTATACTAAGGAAAAAGCCGGGCCTGACAGCTGTAAAAGGGGGAACATGATCGAAATGAATAAAGGTTGTAAAGAAGGGAAGATACACATACCTGTCATGAATAAGGAAGGGAAATCGGTACGATTACAAGAAATCTTTAATTATATTTCCGTTACAGTTGTATATGGTAACGGGCAATCAAGGTAATTAATACCATTAGTGAGCCCGAATTAAGTAAGAGAATCATTATAATTGTATGCTCCTATATAAAGACTGAAATCTCATTTGTAATGGCATCAGATAATTATTGAAATTCATGCAAACATTCTTTACTTTATTCTCAAAATTCTAAACCGTAATTTTGGGAGTGATTACCAATCTATTTCATATTTTCTTTGTCAATTATTTTCATTCATTGATTTGTTCTTCAAATTGTTGGGAAAATGAAGTACATCTTGGTTATTAGTAACCCAATTTTTTTACATATTGACTTTGACCGGAAAATATATTTTTGGGTTAAACAATTCCGGCTCTAGCATTTGCTCAAATTTTTATTCACAGTAGTACCCTCGCAACATTCAAATTCTGAGTCTGGGTGTGGCAGCGAAATTTGGCGTCAAAGTTAGGGGATAAACTATGTATTTGCCATGAAACTACAAGCAAAGGTTTTCTGAGTTGTGCAACTGTCATTCTTATTGGGCTTTCCGATTTGGCCCATTAGCACCAAGTCACTGAAACGGGCCATATATTAAATAGCTCTGGGATGGGCTTGGAGCTTTCGGCTTTCCACTTATCACTTAACTGAGAGACGAGTACCTCTGATTAACCGCTACCTAAGTTTCAGAATAGAGCTATTTTAATGGACATTTGCCGGCTACCAAGCCAGCCGGCGTTAATTCATCTCCGGCAGGGTCAAACTGCCGAAGTGTCCTCTATTAAAACGCCATCGTTTTGCCCCATTAGCAGGTGCAGTCTACGTTACGAATCGAGCACTAAAAAGTCAGATTCCAAACATGGAATGTTCATCCTGGGGATGGGTTTCGTAGGACAATTCTTGGCTGCAGATTTGAAGACCGGCGGATGGTAAATAAACCTTCTACTTTATCTCTCTTCCTCTTTTCGTACTAGTTGAAGTTATGAAAGAAGCGAACTGTTAATCTATATTGGGGATTGACCATTTATATAACATATGTGAATTGCGTAGGGAAGTTACTGGAAGTTGTACTACTACTGCCCGGAAACAGAAATTAGAGGAAATGGGGTTCCATGCTCATATATTTGACGCCAATGAACCACAGTGAGTCTTCCAGACATCTCTCCCTCTCCCCCCTCTCATGAATATTCATTGGTCAAAATGAAGTCATATATATTCCTCTTTAAGTAATGGGAATGGGAGGGTGGAGGGGACGTTGGAGCTTCTATTACTGCTCCATGGCTACTGTAGGTAGCTTTCGCCTTGAACTTGTGTGATCTATGTGTCACCAAAAGAGCCACACTATTATTGTGCCAAGCTCGCCCTCAACTTTATCATAATGACATAGTTCATTGCCGCCAATTTTGTCTAAAGCTGAATATGAATGAACCAACCCATCTGGCTGCAGGTGGTCATTTCCTGAATTCCTCATGTATCAGTTTAGGGATGAGTGACTGCCTTGGGATTTTATTCTGCATGATACTACAGACCCATGGTCAAAGGCTAAATGGCCAGAAAAAAGACCGGCTTATTCTCATCTAAGGACCTACTACAATGAAAACAACAGTAGAATAATTGAATTGTAAGAGGCTAACGAAAAAAGGCAAATCATGTGGCTATACTTAAATTAGGTAAGTGAAATCTTATTTATAAATGTAATAATGTTTAAACTTTGAATTGGTGGAGAATCAGAAGATTTGCAACGAAGACTTTAATAGCCAAGAACTCCTAAATTGATTTCTGGTTGTTCCTTCTGTATTTACCCTTTTACAGACTACTTAGCTGAATGAAGTGAACGATAACTTTCTTTGTTATAGAGCAAATTAAGTCTCTTTGGCAGTTCTTCTCTCACTTCTTCTGTAACAGTTACTTTCATCCTAATGAGGTCAAAGGTTGGTCTTTTTTATCAAGTAAAAATGTCACAGTTTGGTCCTTTTTCATATATCTTGACTAATGTGTCGATTGATTTCGGGTCTAGGCGTGCATGTTAGCGGTTACATATTTAAACCTCCATGTATGTAGGTAGGTTTTTAGAAGAAACCCTGTTCCTATCTTTCCCTCTGTTCTGATTAGTATTTCTGCTCTATCTTTCAGACTTGAGGTCCTTGATATCATGAAATGCCACTCACACCTTCTTATCTCCATCCCTCCAGTTTTGCGTGTTGGTGATCCGGTAAATTTGCTCAATATTATGCTACAGTTTTAGTAAGCAATATGTCAGGCGTGGGCAGTGTTAATTGTAGAGACCTCCCATGTCAACATTTTTGTTGATGGGTGTTAATCGTAAATGTTCCTCAATGACCTTTTCTCTGTCATTATATGAATATGTACTACTAAGTTGCTCGGATTTGGGTGTGGGTATCCGATACGTGCACGGATCCGAGTGTCGGATTCGGCAAAATCTAAATTTTAAGATTCGGGGGTGCGGATCCAGGTACGGGTGCGGGGATTCGGCTAAGAAAATTCGAAATTATAAAAAATAGAGCCATAAAGACATTATAAATTTTGTGAGATATTCTGTGAAAAACCCTCCATCTATGACGCTGTCCATCTGTGACGCTGCTACTATCTACCACAAGCCCGAACTAAGGACACGACCCCTTGAATTCTTGTTTTTTCTGAAACACAAAGTAGCAAATATGAGACAAAAGTACTACAATATTGAAGGTATGCCATTTTCCATGTCTTAAATCTGTTTTATTTTTAATCTTGAGAATCGAAATCTCAAATTTCCCCCTAATTTGTTGATGGATTTGGGTCAACGTATCCAAAGTTAATTGACCGAATTCGGTACGTATCCCGCATCCGTCCCGTGTCGAGACGGGTGCAGCACCAAAAACGATGAGTCGGCGCAACTTAGATGAACTATGCGTTAAAAGTAAAGCTACAATAGGGAAGTTAATTATGGTGTCTTTTTAATTTTTTTCCTTAATTTTTTTTTTCTGCTTCTTTAGGTGTTAGAGTTCTTCTTAGGGACAGTCTCGATACTATGTTCAACAGTTAGGAATATCGTTAAATCGAACATTGTTAACTTTTGAATGTAACAATACCTTATAAAAAACACTTTTGAATCTAACAATAAGGTAAGTTTATGCACTGAAGCCATAAAACTTGGGACCTTCAAAAAACTGTTGAATCCGGAAGCGAGCTGTATGATATCATGAAAAGCTTTTGAAGTTTTTTACTTACTTTTCTATTTGCTTTTATGTCCATTAATAGTTGCGTGTACTGCAGATGCTTCAGCATAAAGAGCTGCTAAAAGAAAGACTGAAGGATGGTAACCTCCAGTGGCTTGGTTACTTGTCATCAACGAGTACGTTATTCTGTCACCAATGCTGGAAGCTATGTGCATTTGTATTATTCAAAAGTCTGATTTTGACCTAACACAATTATTAAGGTGAACTGAAAATTCTTTTTCTTCAAGTCTCCTCTCCAAAAGTACTTGGTACATTCTTTCTCTTCATCTATTTTCTCCTTATAGAAAGGAAAAATTTGTTTTGACAAGTAGGAAATTATGTAAATGTGACTTTACGTTCTCTAAGGCAATTACAACTATATCGGTGAAAAAATGGATCTCTCTCAAGCCATTGGTTGTATGAAGAATGTTCATGTACTTCTTTTTCTTTTTCCCTTGGAGAGATTAGTTTGTCAATTCAGGTGTTACAGCTACATTTGAAAACAAAAACAACATAAAAGAGCAACCTTAATTGTTTTTCTTGGCTTACATCGAAATTAAAAGCCCGCTGAGTTCTTATTGCTTCTTTGCTCAAGTCCATTGAAGTATACTGCTTTGCTTATCTATGTTTGTAGTCACTTATCAAACGAATGCCTAAAAAATAAAAAAAATGACTTATATGGGTCAGTGTGTTCACCTTTTACATTTTGAGAAGTATATCTACACCTATTTCTTTTTTGAATCTTTGGATAAGATTACCTACACCTATTTCTTTAAAGTTTCCAAAAGTAAGGAAGGTTGAAACATACCATCCCCTTTCTGAAAAGCTAAACCTGATTTGTCCCCAGCTTTATTATAATAAAACATTTAGGTGGACTATTATATTGAGGCTGGTATAGGAAAAGTAGTTTAATAAATCGTTTGAGATGTGAACAAATGGAACAATTTGTAGGAATGATGTAAAATCAAGTTAGAAACAATGTATGAATTAGTATAAGTTTATATTGATCTAAATTACTTGACGGAAAAAAACTTTTGAGAAATGTATATTTTTAGCCTCTCCCTAATAATGTATATTTTTTGTATGTGTGTGTATTACATACATATAATACATATCTTTTATACATTTTGTGGCTAGTGAACGCAACTAGTTTCGGCCGATCGGCCAATGTCGTATTGTGCCCAAAACTTTTCTATTGAAGAAAGAGCTCAAGTTTTTGGGAAGCTAAAAGTAAAGGAGGTCGGCTTATTGAGATGGAGGGAGTACGAGTATATTTCTGGTTTTATATTCTGAAAAGAACATATATCCCATGTGACATGCTAGCTTCTTTCCTTGGATAAACCAAAGCATAAGTATTTACATTGCTACATGGTAAAAAGATTACTGTAAACAGACTGTATGCGCAAAGTATGTTATTGAGTATTGACTATTGATCCTGAGAATTTCGTTTTTTCTTTTGGACTAATAGGTGTTTATGGCAACTCTGGTGGTGCATGGGTTGATGAAGAGTAAGTTTACATTAACCAAGCGTTTAAATCTCTTTGGTGCGTTCAGAGTAGTCATCCTAGATTTATGTATATTATCATATGGCAGGTTTCCACCAAGGCCGATAACTGAATCGGCAAAAGCAAGGATGGCTGCTGAGGAAGGGTGGTTACATCTGGCTTGTGATGTGGGAGTCACTGCCCAAATATTTCGACTGGGTGGTATATACGGTCCTGGTAGAAGGTAGTGAAGTGTATACACAGCTATGATGTGTTACTCTAATTGGACATTGAAATTGTATTTTCTCAAAGTATATTACAAGCTAGCACTTTGTCTGAGGGAGCACTTTTGATTTAATTGCTCACTGATCCTTTAGACGTCGTTTTATGCAGTGCTATTGACACCATTCTCAAGCAGGAGCCTCTGTCAAAAGGTCAGAAGATGAGATTTTCTAGGCATTATACATCACGTATTCACGCTGCTGACATCTGCCAGGCACTTAAGGCGAGCATTCAGAGGCCATCTCCTGGGTACGTTCGCTCACCCAATAAGATTGTCTCAAAAAGTAAATTACATGATTATGTTGATGAAGCTTCTTTCTCCTTTTATTTTTCTAAGTTAATTCTTGAATACTGCTGTGTTGATCTATTAAATTAAGCCTCTGAAGTTGGTAATAGTTTGACTGGCATGAAACTGGTGTAGACGCTTTTAGCTCACTTGTGTGTTTGCTTCTACTCCTATGGTTTCTATTGTGCAATAACTTCCAGGTCATTTTGATGATTGAACTTTTCGAATTCTATGTAATTAGCTTCTTAATTTCATTTTTAATCAATTGATTGTCTGGTTTGGCTTTTCAGGAAGATATACAACGTAGTTGATGATGACCCTGCTCCTAGAGAGCAGGTATTTACGTTTGCTAGGAACTTGGTTGAGAAGAAATGGCCAGGCCACTTAACTTCAAACAAGTCTTCTGAAGACGCAACGTCTCTAAATCCACAGGGAGCTTCAAGGGTAGAGAAGCGAGTCTCCAATAAACGCATTAAATCGGAACTGGGAGTGAGACTGCTTTACCCTTCGTATAAATCTGGATTGCGGAGCATCATTGAGCTCATGGAGAAACCATTTCGCCAAAGTTGATTAGGTTCCCGCAGACAATCAGAGGCTGATTCGGGATTTGAACTTTAACGGTTCAAATTTAGAATTCTATCACAACGCGTCTAATTTATTGGGTTCAAAATCTATTTTTGCACTTATTTAGTTGGATTTTTAACACACATAGAGGGCCCAAGCCGAAGTTACGAACCCGTAACTTCTTCATTTTACACGGTGGAGTCTTTTCTATCTTTTCTTTCTGAAATTTGGACAATCAAGGTCTTGGAAATGGAAATTTAAGATGAAATTGTTGTATTGTATGGAGAGGCGTAGTCAAGATTTAAAATTTATGGGTTCGAAGATTCTAATCATTTTTAGTTACTGGATTTTAAATGAATAATTTGTATATATTCAATGAATTTTTAAAGATAAATATAAGATTTGAACCTACTGGGTTCGGCCGAAACCGTAAGGAATGCACCGCCCCTGATTGTATGTTGAAAAAAAAATACAGCCACGAGGTAACATTAAACAAGAGGACAAGGGGATTTCCAGATTCATTCTGGGATATTACCTGGTGATGACATATATTTTCCTGTCTTGTGAAGTGTCACGTTAGTTGAAAAAATGGAACAACTGTTTTCTTATGACATTTTATAATTCTATTTTATGAGCTAGCTTTTTAAATCGATTAGATTTAAAATTCATTTTCTTATCGTAATATTCCATATTCTACATGACCATGGTTGAGCTTGCAAGTATTAGATATCTCAGAAATTAAAGGCAAAAAGTATCACAGCTTTCTCGGAAGAATTGAGGATAACCATCATTTGTTGTTGCCAATTGTGATAATATGTAGATAGGGAACAAGTGTAAGTCTAAGGATACGTGTCAAAGTCATCTGATCCAGCAGCTGCAGCGCATGTTCGCCGCATCTATGAAAGCTCTTTTGTCGCTATACTATCCTGAGTCTGTTTTGCAGGTCAATTTATTTAAAGGATAATGATGAATTGCTCCATTCGACGCTTCTCTTCTGTTTTGCGTGCTGTCGCTACTGTTCCATTCCTCCATCACTTCGTTCAACGTCGAGTTAAATATTAAATCGTCTGACCCTAGTCGTTTGAAAGTTTGTTTATAACTCAACCAGTTAACTCAAATGCGCAACTTACTGTTTAATACTATGTCATATTTGTCACTCCTAAGGTTCAAATAGCCAGATTGAATCAAATATAAACTAATTACAATGGTTTGAGTATTGAACCATATTATTCATGGTTCATCGCTCTCAATGTTTGTTAATTAGATCACAATGAATTAAGACGTAATAGGTCAGGTCATAATCTAATCTCTCATTTCAATTTTGACCAGTTGAGCAAGTTAGTACGTTTTATTGAATCAAAATAGGCATTTAAAATTCTGTCCGGTCTTTTCTAAAATTAAAGAGCGTTTATGATTATTCTTCAGAAATATCTCATGGAAAGAAACCCCAAAAGAGTACAGTGTCGCATGGTATGTGATGTAAAACTTAGCTGATTAAGCTTGTTTTTCCCCTAGAGAAAAAAAGAGCACTAGTTGGGTTGGTCCACCCCGGTAGGGGAATACGACGTTTAGATTTATTTGTGTTAGCAGAATGAATGTGGATATGTACATTGGATATTGTACAAACACCTGTGAGAGATTGGCAATTACTAGTTGAACTTGGCCGATATAACGTAACTTATTCAACATGGTGTTTTGGCATACATCCAAGGAGCGAAAATTCAACACGGGAATATATAATCAGATTTTGCGTACATATATAGGGTCCCCAATTACGTACTGAAGAGTTACTGACACTAGTAGATGCAAAATAAGTACTACATAAGCACTGTTGTATTTGAGTGTGTGCTGCATCCGGATCACATTGTTTCTTCTCCATATAGGTTCGGATTTATAGAAAGTATTTTTACACGAAAACAGTTCCAACATGGTAAAAATTTACCCGCATCGGGTGTATTCGCCCAATTTAATTATGTTAACCATAAACAACAAACTAAAGTTTATTAGGAGTCCTATTTTTAAATAATAAAATTTTTAGAGATGGAATATATCTAATAAGGCACCGTGATAAAATTTAGAGTTGCCGTCATATTTCTATCTTTTATTTCCCTAAGTTTTTCTTCTAACATTGATTTCACTCTTCATTGCTGATTTAACAGGAAGCTGAAGTTTACTTTTTAAATGATGCAATTGCAAGTAAGCATAGGTTATTTTTGAGAATATATTGCGGGAGACAAGTTTTGCAAGTAAGCATTGGTTACTTTTTGCTTAGGAGGAAGTAAAACTAAATTACAAATATAACTTCAATTAATGTGGAGTTATCTTTATGTTTTTATTGAATTCATGAAAGTACCAGGAAAGAAATGTAGTCTGCCTCTTTTTTTTTTTTTTTTCCTTATCAATAAATCCTAATAAACTACATCTTTGTTTTGTAGTATAATCTATGAAACAATTTTTGAACAAATGAGTTTTCCCCGGTTGGTTTCTTGTGTTTTCAGTAACTTACTGCTGGTTCAAGTTGACGTTAACATAAGGAACATAACAAATAATAGCAAAATTATTATGTATTTTTATATTATTATTTAAAATCATGTAAAAAATATATGGTAGTTAACTATGGTTATATATTAAGAATTGTGGTTAAATAAAATGACATGTGTCATTTATTTATAGGATGGGTGTAATACTCGGTGCGGGTAAGTATTTACCGTTCAAACATTATATATTTTTAACATAAATATCTACAATAATTAAAGACAAGGTAGACAGAAAAAATAATACTTTTTAGTTTTTACGTTAGATTGATATCCGGATTATCAACAAATGAAAAACATAAATGGGCTATCTACCGATATACTCCATCCTACTAAACGGACGCTCTTTCCGTTCGTGGAATGTTCATGTAAGGTTGAACAATTTAAATAAAAGATCTCCTACCTCCAACAATGCAAGTACTTGAAATAAGATATTAGCATTAAATATTATGTTATATATATTATTCAAATTGATATAAACACGTTTCAGTTAGCTAAAGTCTAAACCACATTTTTACATTTCAAATTATGCTATTAAACGAAGGGTAAGAGCCACATAAAAAGGAAAGAGTAGCATAAAGGCTAAAAATCAGATTGAATTTAATGAAAGCAATATCATTTCCATTTAAATGATATGGAAATCACTAGGGTGTCAATGGTTCGGTTTGACCAGTTATTTTATAAAGTTTGTACCATACCAATTTTTCGGTTATTCTATTATATATAACCAAAATTAAACTTTTCGAAACCGTCCCGATCATGTCGGTTTCTCTTCGGTATCGGTACGGTTCGGTTAATTTTCGGTATTTTTTTAAAATATCATGTAAAAGTTAGTATTAGAAGTAGAATGCAATTACATACGTACTTTTATAAGACTTGGCAAAACTCTCTAGACATTTTTACAGTTTAAAATGTGATGAATTAAGAAAACATAAAAGATGGCTAGAGTATAGATTCATCAACTATTCTACTACGGCATAAAATAAACTAAGCAAATATGAAAGATATTAACCAAGTTGGGGCTCAATAATAAAATCTATAGAAGATTAAATATTCAAAACGATAAATCTGAATCATACGAAAGGAAACATATTCAATACATTGTAATTTGTGTAATTTTCTAACTCATGATCGCTATAATACCTTGTGTCTTGCTAGTGAATATGCTGGAAATAATTTAGTTTCAATAGAAGTAGCATAATGGGTTTGGGAAGTAGGATTTTGAGTTTAGTTACTTATTGGCTCATAACTATTTCATAATTCCAAGGCCCAAGAAAAAATTTAATGCTTTATTATTTTTATATTATAAATTTAATACTTTATTATTTTTAAACTTAATATATAGATCTATTTTTCATATTATAAATTTATTTAGTACAACTCGATATATTTTTCGGTTTATTTTCATAAAATAAAAAGCATACCCTAATTATCGGTACGGTTATAGATTTATATAAAAACTTACGGTTTTATTAAAAGAAATTTAAAAATCGATTTGATATGGTACGGTTCGATCGGTTTAGTCGGTTTTTAAATATCCTTTAACACCCCTAGAAATCACTAAACTTTTAGCATTATGTTTGTTATCTTATAAGTAGGTAATAAGGCACAAAGTGATTAAAAGTTTTTCACTAAACATTGTTGAAGAATATAAGCTTTGATTCGACAATTTTGCAAAACAAATTACATATATTCATAGAAATGTCAAAAGCGCCATAAGTTCAAAACTATCATATCAAAATTTTCTTTTTCTTTCTTTTTCACGATGAGCACAATTACTAGGCAAGAGCGGGTTGCTCTAGTGATAAGCATCCTCCACTTCCAACCAAGAGGTTGTGAGTTCGAGTCACCCCAAGAGTAAGGTGGAGAGTTCTTGGAGGGAGAGAGCTGAGGGTATATTGGAAACAGCCTCTCTACCCCAGGGTAGGGGTCAGGTCTGCGTACACCTACCCTCCCCAAACCCCACTAGTGGGATTATACTAGGTTGTTGTTGTTGTTGTTAAGTAAATGTCTCAAATAAGTTCCAATTTACCAATCTCTAACTATTAATTATAAACTTATAAAAACTAGCTAAACACATATAAAAATTGAAAACTCAAACAAATAAGGTCATTTCTCTCCAAGAATCACACGCAAAGATCTCCTTCCATATTTTTAAGTGTGATCAGCAACATTAGATGCAAGACGAAAAGAAAATTTCATAAATGAGGTAACAACTAAGGCGATAAAATACAAATATATATATATATATATATATATATATATATATATATATATATATATATATACAAGATTCCAAAAATCTAAGCAAAAAAAGATATTTTTCTATGGGTATGGTTGAAATTCATTGAAAATATATAGATAAGTCTATACAAAATTTGAGGAAGATTGGAGGTGATTTGGTTTCAAAATTCGTAGTTAAAATCGAGTTCAAAAAATTATTCTGCGACATTTGTATCAAATATGTATCACGCTTGTATCTCACACATATATACATGGATATACATCTGATACACATATCATTTCTTTTAATGTTCATCTCTATTTTAAATTTTTAATTCAAACCACCTCAAAACTCTACCAAATCATCCAAAAACGAGATTCAAACTCCTTAATATGTACTCAATCTATTCTAATAATACCATCTAAAAAAAAAAAATTGACTTTTTTTAATAGCTAATTAGCTAATATTAATAATATTTTATAAATTAACTAATTTTTACAATAAACTACTTATAAACGGAAATAGCTAGTTTCCTTATAATTTTCGATCTTGATCCATATTAGCGTACTTGTCAATTGAAAGAAATTTTCACTTTTCAGGGGTAGAATCGTAAAAGCAGGCAACAATATCACAGACTCCGAGGAGTCGAGAATGTCTTTCTTATATTTTTGTCCTAGTCTTGAGCATTTCTGTTCCACATAGAGCACCGAGGGGCTAATATCCTATATATGTGTCGCGCAGTTTATTCTTCGATACTTCATCATCTTTAGAAGACACCAAACAGTAGAAACTAAGAGAGGAAATGAAGGCCATAATGTCATTACGGCAGAAGAATTTAATAGCGTACTGTGTTAAGGAGAAAAAACCATGTATTGGTTGGGTGAATAGGTATTTCAAGGATTGCCTTTGCAACCTAAGTGATGAATTCTCCTTTGCTTTTGGTCTTGTCAGCCTCTTCTGTTGGGCTGTCGCTGAAGTCCCACAAATTATCACCAACTTCAGAACTAAATCAAGCCATGGCGTTTCACTTCTTTTCCTTCTTGGTTGGGTTGGCGGGTTAGTTTCTTTCACCTTTCATTTACCATTTTCTTCAATTTTCACAGTATTTGTTGGACGTGCTCACCTAGGCACACTCCAAAGTTCAGGATTGACATGAACCGAAAATTCATTCAATCGATTCTGACTTGCTTGGAATTGAATTTTAGTTGTTATTATTTAATCAGAGTGCTATAGGATTTTTCTTTCTTTCAATAGGACCTCTTAATTTAACCATTCTAATTAAAAATGTATATATGTTCGTTATGTTCGATGCAGTGACATATTCAATCTAGCAGGTTGCCTTCTTGAGCCTGCAACGGTGAGCTTAAATTAGAACTTTAATTTCAATCATGAAGTTAATTAAACCGCTTTGGTTTCTCTCATCGAATGGCGCGCCGTTGAAGTCTCTGATATTTTGATTTCTTTCTACTTCATGCAGTTGCCGACTCAACTGTACACAGCTGTGGTAATACAAATGCTTATCCAATATTCCCATCTTTTTTTTCTTAATTGAAAGCTGATTTATGTTTACTAAATAATACTTGCTTATTACGAGTTTCTTTTTCTTTATTCTAATGGATCTGCTATGGAACAGCTCTACACAACTACTACTATAATACTAGTGCTGCAAAGCTTGTACTATGACTATTTCTATAGGTGCTGGAAACACAGAGATGATGACTCTGGTCAAGAGGTACATATTAACGTTTCCAAGTCTGTAATGTGCTATTTCAGTGCAACAATAAGAGCTTATAGAAAGATGATTTGATTAACTTAATTAATTAGGTTGAAGAAGTGAAGAAGCCTTTGAGACCACAAAAACCAACAGATTCAGGGATTCCAATACCCAAAGGCATAGGAGTATCCGCTTCACGCCGTATGGACTTCTATTTCACGTGAGTCTCTGCTCTTTTTCTCCATTTGTTTACTTTGAGATGTTAGAACGAGCACTTGCCCCGTGTAGCTGATGTATTTATCACAACAAATACTTACACAAAACGTGTCTTTCAATCATGGTATATTAACATGATTTGATGTATACTTTTTTCAGATTACCAATCTACACGTTTTAATAAAATATCTGTAATTAGCTTTGATAAACTAATTAGATTAATTTACCAAAATGGAATGTCGTGTGGTAGATGAGATTTCTCCACCCTTAATCAAAGGTCTTGGATCCAAGTATGCGGAATAGAGGAATTTCTGGTGGGGAGCGCTTATTCCGACGATTTGGACAAATGAATTTCAGATACCGTTAGACAAAACAAAAGAATTAGACTAAGTGGTTGCTAAGAATATTTAAGTATTTGAGAGCAGGTCTGCAAGATCATTGGCCGGCAGTGCAACCCCGCCATTTAGGTCCAATCTAAGGCCTATTGCAAGTGGACCGTCAGCAGTGGGGCTTAACCACAATTACTCTTCAGATGAGGACACAGTTGATGCACCACAAAATATTTCCGTTAGCCAACCCAAGCCTATCCCACGATCTGTAAGTGAATCTCCTCCTCCTATTAATTTTTATATTGATTTAATCTTTTAGTGGATGTATAATGTGCAAAACAGAAGTTTACTGCTCTCGCAACTTGCTCATACAAATTGTTTACTGTACTGCAGAAAGTGATATGCCAGCATATTTACGTCAATATTTAAAAGATAATTACATGCGTTGTCCATAATAAGTGAAGTAGTTATTTGAAAAATGAGGCAGTTAATTTGTTACAACGGGTTAAATACAACGGATCCGTAAATACAATGATAATGTAAAAAATCTCTTGTACTGTTGTTTTGTTTTCTTAAGCTGAGATAGTAAATTTCAATGGTAAAATATATCCAGGCAGGTTATGGAGCGTTCTTAGCCACATCGTCGGGACTGCCTCACCAGACAAAGGCTTTAATTGTTGGGTTTGGTGGAAGAAAACTATTACAAGTATGCTCCTTTCAGTAATTGCACCACGAGATCCTGACAATGACAAGGTTATTGATGGTATAATTCGTGAAAAATTCCTTCTTTTGGCAGGAGCACGGGACGGAACACAGTGCGGTTGGCCAAGTTTTGGGGTGGATGATGGCTGCTGTTTACATGGGTGGTCGGCTACCTCAAATTTGGTTAAACGTAAGTCATTAATTTCAGATCACTCTAACAAAATGCTAATTAACAGTTAATGTTGAATCCTTATTTTGTTTAATGGAATTTTGATGCCAAAGCCACTAAACATGTTTCTTTGCTTGACAGATTAAACGAGGGAATGTCGAGGTATTCCACAGAATTAATTCTCTTCTGAATTGTTTTTACTCTGTACAAGGCATAACTTGCATCTTGGACATCACTGCTGAAGTCTAACGTGCTTTTTTTTGCACAATGCACAGGGTTTAAATCCTCTCATGTTCGTCTTTGCACTCATCGCCAATGTCTCTTACGTAGGGAGGTAGCTAATTCTCCCGTTATTTACTCTGTATAGTAAGCACTTTTGCTAGAGTGTTAGTTTTAAGAAGTACAATATTTTACTCAATCTGCTCACTTAAAATATTAATTTGCATGTAATTTTATCCAAGTAATTCACTATAAAGGTTAAATTATACTGATGATGTAAAGATTATTTGTACTATTAGTGCATTTAACTTAAATCCATCCCTGTAAATTCATCGTTAAAATGTATCCAATACCGTGCTACATGCTCCTAATTCACTTATTATGTTTACATGATGCAGTATACTACTTAGATCAACAGAATGGAGTAAGATTAAGGCCAATATGCCTTGGTTGTTGGATGCTGTTGTCTGCGTTGTGCTAGATTTATTTGTATCCTCCTATTCCTCTTAGTATTCCTTTTAGAAGCATGCATTTATCTATTGTTTTCGTACACAGTACTAATTTATTCGTTCTTCGCGAATGCCGTGCCTTAACACAACTTTAGATCATATTACAATATGTGTACTACAAATACTTCCGAAAGCAGTCTTCCACTTCCAATGACAGAGATGATGAAGGAGCCTACAAAGAAGCGGATAAATATTGAAGGAAAAGTGCAAACAATGTGTGTTGCTGCTCTATTATATACTAGATGTGAAGTCGTGGAACCAAATCTCCAAAATACCGAAAGATGTTTGCGGTTATTTCTCCTTGTAAATCGAGTCTTACATCCCTTCTTTATTTTTTTTTCCCTTTCAATTGTAAGATCTCTTTGACCTATGTTTTCCTGATTGTCTTCAGGTTGATGAGTTCTTTTTTAAGCCTATAGAAGAATTGGAGAGATTATTCAGTTTGGAGACCTTTAAAAGCTTGTCGAAACTTATAATTTAATTAGTCGTTTTAAGTACTCGAGTATGTTTGTTTAGAGTATGAGCTATGGCATACGTTATTTATAGCATAGCTAGACTTTTTTTTCTCGTTTTGGGTTGATAACCCCCCTTTTCAGGAGTTTTCTCACTTTGGTAGTTTGGTGATTCGAGCCGCCAATCTTAGGGTTGAAGATGAAGAGTACTTACCAGTTGAACCACCCTGTCTTATAGTGTCACTTACATTTCGTTTAAAAATAATACGTTATACGGGTGTATTATCTATAATCCTTCCGGTTTAGTTTAATTGATTTTATGGCTGTTTTTACACATACTAAGAAATTTATTTTTAGCATTAATTAATAATAAAATTAATTATATTATACAATAATTACTTTTAGGCTCTTTATTTCAAGGGTAACTTTTAAAAAAAAAAAATTAATTTCTTTTTGATATCAGAAAAAATTAAATATTATGAATTGTAAAAAAAATTAAAAAATCAATTAAAATAGACCGGAATGAGTAATAATCTTTCTGGATTCTTAATAACAAGACTACAACTTTATTGTACCTCTAACTTGACAGTGGTGTGGCACCAAAACATCTGTCTGCCGTAGAATATAGACGGAGTGGATCATGGCCTGCATATGATCAGAGAGGCTTATGGGCCGGTTGGTCCAGAAAACCTGCGAAGTTTCTATGACAATGAGAAAATTCAGTGTCTTTTTTGGCCAAGTGAATGGTCAGTTCAAGAAAGTCTTCATTGAAAGGTGGAGCGCAAAGATCGACTTTGAAAATATCACGACTTGTTCGCATCTGCATTCAGCCATGTATGCAGTATGCCATATGAACGTGGTGCTGTGACAGCAGTTGTAATGACACATTGTGCATGAAAATTATCATTTCATTAAGTTTAACCGGTTAGAGTTGAATTTTTTTTTTTTATTTAATTATGTACATATCAAAGACGCACTGCACGTGAAAATCTGATTTCTTTTTAAGTTCAAGCATGTAAAATTTTTTTTGATAATAGAATTTTAATTATTAGAGAGTATTTTTATTTTTATTTATTTAATTATATTTTTAACATTGTCTTCTATATGTAAGATTTCTAGAAAGTGTATATATAACTTTTTTGGTTTGAAAAAATGATTATCGAAATAATAAGTCTGTTTATCCTCAAAATCGGATAACAATTGAATTTGTAAATGGTTTTAAGGATACATGGACTAACTTTGATATAAAATGATAAATTAGATCGCAATTGAAATAAATAATGATAAAGTAAATGCAAACCACACGAATTGAATAGTATCAGCCTTGGAAGGTTAGCCACCCTCGAGTCAGGTACGCTTCGATCAGTGTTAGGATACAGAAGAACAAGAGCTTAAAGAGAAATAATAACAATTTATTGCTTAGGGAGGCGTGTTATCATGTCCTCAATAAATTACCATACCTCCTTTATATAGTAGATGAGTCTTACTTTAGGTACAATTTTATAAAAGGTAAAAATTCCTTGATTAGCTAATTGCCAGTTCCTTACTGATACGCGCCAAAATTCCCGTCGTAACACCCAACCGGTAACGGATATTTCGGTCTTCTGTTGGTTATGCTAACAATATTTCTTCGAGCTCGATCGGGGCTAAGGTCGACTCCCGGATTACGAATTTAATGTTCCCGAAGATAGATGTTCTGACCCCGGATTCTAATTCGGTGAGACTCGAGGTCGATCTTCGGTCTTTAATTGTCATGTTCGGAGCTTAACTTGCCATGTCATAATCGAGCTTGATTCCGACAATATACAAAGTCATCATTGATATATGCATCAGTGGGGATACAAATTGTGTTACAGTAATTATTCTTAAGCGGGTTCAGGGGCATAAATCATGGCTTAATAAGTTGCTCCACTTAGAAAGTTCGCCGACAGAGTCATGCGTACATTTCCTTTCTCATTTTAAAAGCTTTGGCCTTGAAAGTAATGTAGTAATTAATTGGACTTCTAAAAGTCTAGAACTAGCGGATGAGTCGTTGACTAAAACTTAAATTGTGCTTTCTTGTAGGGGCTATAATACAAACTTCTGAGAAGGCAGCACCCGCACTTAATGAATCACAAATTCAGTAAAATTTATTAGCATCGAATATTTAAATCTTGATAATTTAATATAATTTAGTATAAATGTCCGGACTAGTATTTTAACAATTCGATGAGGAGAAGCTTTTACCCACAAATTCCTTATCTTCAGTGTAGGCCTGTTCAGTGTGGCTCAATCTTAGCCTACTTTATTGGTTTGACCCAAAAAAAAAAAAAAAATTCTAACAAGCAAGTTCTTTGTTGAATTTACAAATATAATTTCAAATAGTGATTTTACACTTTAACTTGATAAAGAGCAAACTTCATTTCAAATGATAACCTAAACTTTAGGCCGGAATTCAATTCCAAAAGCTTCTAACATTTGAACTTCTACCAGAGGTTCCATTTGATCATATTTCTGCAAACTAAAGTCCAATTCTGAATATTCACTTAACAGTCAAGAAAATTCTTTCCCGATCAAAACCGAAATCACTTAACTCTCAAATGTATTGTACTCATAAAACGGAAAGTCTAAAACATGCATGTATCTACTCATCTCTATGTAAGTCAATGTTAATTTTAACGACTTTTTATAGGGTATATATGTACGTTTAGTTTGAGTTACCAAAAATTGTTTACTACAAAAAAGAGAAGAGTAACATTAACAAAATTGATAGTAGTATTCAATTCGATCAAAGAGAGTTTATAGAATTAAACTTTTCTTACGGTAGTCACACACTAAGTAATAGTGAAATTGATTAAATCAAATTTACCGATTACCTATTTTTAAACGAAGAGGGCAGAAGCATATCTATAGTGTAATATGAGGTTCACGATAATTTAGTAACTTTTATCCAGACGAACAGTAAAGTTTTAAAATAAGAAAGAAGAATTAATCCTATTAGCCGCCTACCCAATTCCATACACTAAAAATAGCCAATGGATATAAGTATATAATATATATACAATTCATATATAATACGTGTATAATTTATATATTCGGCTAGAAAAATTAAATATTGAATTTGAAATTGGGTAAAAATCCCAATATCTAAGTAGTTTGGGAACCCAGCCCCAGTTCACATGATAAATTAATTACTACAACTAATATATTATGGGATCGCGTCAAATGCGCAATGCCTTTAGCAGAAACTGAATGTTTTGACTTTTGACCATGTGTTTTTGTTTCTTTATTCTCCCTATCCCGCCCAACACGAATTAAAAGATACTCTACCGACACTCCCCCCCCCCCCCCCCAACCCCCACCCCCCCTTTTCTTTTTCATGTTCCTTTTTCTTTTTCACCTGTTTTTCGTTTTTCTTACCTCTTAAGTATTAGGAGTATAAAACGATGAGAAAAGTAATCATAGAAGGATATTGACTATAGTCGGGATAAAAAGTTAAAAGGGAAAAGATAAGCGGCAAATTGAACAACAGCTTAGAAGAGAGAAAATGGATATAAGATTTGGATGAACAAGTACAAATGGTAGCCTGTTTGTTTTCCATTTTATTTTATACTCCATTGTTTAGAAAAAGCTATAAGGATGAGAAGGCTAAAACCTAGAAAAATTACTAATAGTACGTTATATCCGCGTGTGAGTTAACCCAAATCTTTCTCCACTAAAATTAAAAAGCAAGATAGAGAAATTAAGCACAACTGGAGCTGCATGAAAATTTAGAACTCAAGCTAAGTTTTTTAGCAGAGCTCAGATCAGATGCCACTTTAGCTAAGCATTATTTAGATTTGAGATTAAAACTTCAAGAATCACACATTAACAATATTAATTATCTGTGTTAAAATTACTAATTGCTACTGTACATAAGCACTATTTGAATTATCTTGGTCTTTTAATCGTTTGATTGTATGAATGCTCTAAGATTCATTTCCGATAACAATATATTTATGCCAAAGAGGTGAGAACCTGCCTGTTTTTTCATTCTGTAGTAAACTCAACTGCAAATAGTAGTAGTATATGTTTTCATCTCGTACATTCAAAAAAAGTACTCTAGTTAAGTGCCAGTGTATAATTCTTGGCAACTGTATATTGTAATCTACGAGAAAATAATAACAACCCTCACCTTAGCCCTTTCAGGGTCTCCGCGAAGAGAGACAAATACTGTACATAACGCAATCGAGGAGGATCTCAAGACACAGATCTCTACTCTCGATCTCTTTAACTAATTTACTGCAATTTCTAAGACACCTGAAACCATAGAAGCACGTATAGAAGTCTATTAGGGAACTTCAAGAACATACGAAGCAGATCACTAGATGCAATTATAAGGTTAGTGGAAACTGCAAAAGCTTAAGTAAATAAAAATTGTATTCTTTCGAATAGTGTAGACTTTTGAATAAGATGATCAGACAATTCAACAAGAGCGGCGTTTTTGGATTGAGTAAAGTACCTTAAGATTCAAGAGTATAAGGTGTTTGCAGCAGATCATAAGGTGCCCAGAGGGCATCTAGGGGACAAGGGTAGTTCGAATCGAGTCGAACCCAAGGCTTCCCCTTTCCGCTCCAATGCAACAGGCTAACCGGACCAGGGTGCAAATCTCGGCAGAGTCCACGAAAATTATCTCCGCCTAGACCATGTTGGTTCCACCTATGATCTACAGGAGCTATATTTCCAGCAAAAACAAGTAGAAAAGGCGGTAAAGAACCCAATTCATAAATCCTCATTCTCTTTTGCAACTCCATCCACTCCACAATCTTTGTAGTATAATCCCCTGCTCTCCATCTATCAAGATCAATAACCATAACACCAGTGTTGAAATAACAAGGTTTTCGGTTTCGGTTCGCGAAAGTTAAGGAAAGTGAAGGGTTAGACCAAAACGTGGGCGTGAAGTAAGTAGTGAAATTGGCATTGCAATATTCAGGTGCTGCTAAAACAGAGTCCTCTGTTAGAGGTGTTGCTGCTAATTTACCAATGTCGTCTACGAGAACAAGGTCAGAATCAAGATAAACGACTTTGTGGAGGTATTGAGGAAGTAGATCAGCAAGATAATTGCGAGCGTAATTTAAAGGACAATCTAAAGCAGAGCGAATGGAAGTGGAAATTAGTCCTGCAACGGCTGCAATATCTTGGATTGGATAAATTGTGAAGTGAAGATAAGGGAAAGATTTCGCAATTGTAAGGTTCAAGTGTGTGGTTTCAGCAGAAGAAGAGGCCACGAAGTGGAAAATGATATTTTCAGGGCAAGAAGAGTGTTGAAGCACAGAAAGAATCGCAGCCATTGAACCTCGGAGGTAAGCTATATCAAGGGTCATAGCTACATGTACGGCATTTTTTAAAGAATTGATGGCAGAACAAGAAGGGGAGTTGTAGAATTTTGGGGCTTCTTTAAAACTGAGATTGGAATTAGTCTTGCTTGTAGCAGTAGCGACATTTTGTGTAAATAAGGAGAAGAAGATCAACAATAGCAAAAGCAGAATCCTGCCCCTGGAACTCCCAAGTTTTGGCATTATGGAGACAAACAAACAATCATAGGCACACAAATTTCCTACTTATATGTATCAGACAGAACTTCTTTGCCCTGTAAATTTAGAAAGTACAGAAAAGGTTTATGAATATAATTTTTATAATATAAGATATTTAATTTAGGAAACATTCAAAAAGATTGAAGTCAAATAGTCAAAGAAAAGGTAATCTGATTTCCTAAATATCGTAGGAATAGTAAGAAGATGATACTCCTTCTGGTTTAGTTTATATAATACTCTTTATTTTTTATTTATATGATCTTATTAGCTACACAACATATTTTAGACTAAATTTCAAATATTTTCTTTTCTTTACGTATCTTGTCCAGACAAACATCATCAAATAAAATAAAATCATAAAACATCTATATTTTTAAGTTTAGACCAACTTTTCTTTTTCATTTAGAAAGAAAGTAAGGACACCGACATAGTTACATTTGACTATAGGGAGCTTGGGTGATGAAAGTGCCGACGGGTCCCTTGCCTTTTTGTGGGGGGGGGGGGGGGGCAAGAGGCCCTCTTCTTTCCTAAATTGTTGGGTTAAGGAAATACCGCCGTCAGATGTAATAATTAAGGCTAATTGCTTCTCTTTAGTTCAGCCCACCATTTCGAGTTAATATCTACACCCTCACTTCAGGCCATTCATATATCCAAATAAAACAGATATGCTTTGAATAGTGCAAAAACATGTTGCAGATGAAAATGTCATTTACTTCTTAGTTATACTGCTCTTTAGCTGGTTGGTAGAAAGTCCTAAAGGAGAATAACTCTCAATGAAACGAATTACAAACGTTAGCTTCTTAGTTCGAAAGGTTTCCATTTGACTTGTACTGTTGTGCAATTTCTATATCGACAGGCCATTTAATTTGGAAACCTACTCCTTTCTTTAGCTATTGAAGCATTAGTCAAATCCCTACTGAAATTCCCTACAGGTGTAAATGCAGATGGGCCTACTTGTGATACCATTTCCCTTTCAAAAAATCTATCATCGCCCTATTTCTTGTTTTTATTTGTCCCCTCTATTTACTTTTTCTCAACTGAAACGGCACTAATTGTAAGTTCGCATATGGAGGGTCGATTGCAACAGGGAAAGATCATCTTACAAGGGAAGTGGAAACTACTAGTAGCAAAAAGTAACTCTTAATAGGGACTTCTCTTCCTTAATGACCCCATGTGATCCACTAATGAGATATGCTGCTCTTTATTAACAAGATGCTTGCCCTTAATTGCGGTAAGCTGAGAACTTGCTTTTTATTGGTAAAATTAACGAGTTCCTAAGTGAAGTATAAGAGAAAAGCAATCAAAAAATGAGAAATTTTTTTATCAATAGAAGAGTACTCCGTCATTAATTAGGGAACTTAAGAACCATTGGCTTAAGTTGATGTAGATCCATGTTGCTTAAGGTATAGTGAACGCATAAGAAACAATCAGTATGGTATAACAGTTGCTTCATTAATTGGACAGGACCCTAAACGATGAATAAATGATGGATTCCCATGTGCTCTTTCACATGCTCATGCTTTAAGCTTTTAAATCTTCCAACAGAAAGGACTATTTCATCCATCTTTCTAGCTGCTTATCCATCAAGAACTTTGTCATTATCAGGATACCTTCCATTAATTGGAGCAATTTATGATAAGGGTCTATTGATTCTCACGAGTCGCATCGTAAAATATTTCGTTAGAAGAACGAAATCTATATCTTGTCCATAAATTTCCTTCTTTGTGCAATCCTTTTTTCGTCAAGAAAAGAACTTTGGGCTCATAATTGTTTTGACCAAGTAGAGGTCAAAATTTTGAAGAAAATACAGAAATTTTAACACAGAGTATAGGCTACATTCTCAAGGAACGTGTATATGTCTCCACGCAACGCAGCACCATCATATCTCAAGGAACATGTATATGTAAGATCTTTTCGTTAAAAGAGCAACTCTAGTTTAACCACGTGTTGTTAACTCATGAAGATCAACTGCGAGCTACAGAAAAATGGAGAAGCAACAAGATAAGCAGCACGCTGAGTTTGATACAACAAAAAGAAGATATTTCATACGAAAATTTGTTCTATTTAGAAAAATCTTTTATATTATTTCTAGTTTGCGTAAAGATAAGTGGCATATGGTAATATAACAGTGCGAAATAGGGTATAGTGATAATGCTTTGGTTTTGCTTTTGCAATTAAATTTCAACCATAATAGCATCAATATTAGGGTAATAAGTGAAAGGACGTGCTTCTCTTTTGGTGAAAAAATATTTCAACGCATGGAAAAATCTCAAAATAGTCCCGACTTCTGTAACCAAATTAGACTGAAGGTAGTGCCTCCTGATAGGACGCCAGCCCACCATTATTAAAGAAAAAGCAGCTCATTACAAAGGCCATTTTATCATCTTTCAAAGACAATGTGACTACAATCAAATTCAACACAAAACACAAGAAGCCACATTGTCTATTCCACTATCTCACTATAAATCCTCTTTTCTTTTGGGTAAAGTGGGATTGGAGAATGATCTTAGACTAGTAACGAAGAATCACAGTACACCTCCAGCAAAATTCCAGTGTTAACTAAAGGTAGCTATGCTTGGCTAGCTAGCATGAACAGCCAAACTTCAAAAACAAAAGAAGAAAACTAGCCAACTAATAAGCACATAACTGAAGATCATCAACTGCCAACAAGACCATGTGTCTCATTGGTATTCTTACAAGGGGGAGGGGAAAAACATGCTAGAAGCACCTTGCGAATTCAAAATATACACATTTCACACAGAGATAAACTGTTTACTTGAAATTAACAAAGTGCCCAGCATCTACATATCACCAAAGTAATATTTGAGTAGAAACTTCATAGAGAGTGCAAAATTGACATATCCACATGCACAAAATCTGACAGCCACAGTTAGCATCAGGCATGGACTGAGTCCATTCTTTAGCCCAACAAATAAATGAGCACAAGAAAACCAACAAGTAAGAACATAAACTTAATATTGCTATCTGCCTGTACTTGGGTTGTGTCTTGAGCGTTACGAACATGTGGCCCATGATATGCAGGAGTATATCCAAATGGGTAATTTGATGTGGTAGGATACGCTGTCGGGCCAGGGAATCCATGAAACTGGAAGCTGAGTAACGAAGGGAACAATCCACCAAAACCAGCCGACATTGTAAAGTTACCAAATCTTGCAGTTGCTGTTGGAAAAAATCCTCCCATATGACCAAATCCAAGATTAGGAATATTATTTGATTGAGGTTGAGGAGCTGTTTCAGGTCGTTGTCCTGCAGGCCTATTAGGAATTTCAAGGCCGGAGATTGGTTTCGATCTGGGATCAGTAGAAGTCCTTCCTCTGCCATAAAGAGGAACTAATTTCTCCTCCTGAATAAGGGCCTTACAAACAGGGCATTCATGGGATTGTGAGTGAAGACGTAGCCATCTATAAAGGCATGGCCAACAGTAGAGGTGACCACAGAGTGTCACAATGGGATCTTGCGCCAATTCAAAACAGATATTGCATTCAAAATCACCAGCATCATTGCTCCCATCCCCAGAGGAAGAAGAAGAGCTTTCAAATGCCCTGGTAGATGAGTCTTGCATCTCACTCAGATATATCTGTATTCTGAAACTTCAAAACCTTAACCTGTCAATTACGAGTATTAAGGGCTTCGCCAAAAAGAATAAATGTCAGATGTTAAGATGAATACAAAATCAAGTTCATTCAAGTACACCTCAATAAGTTTGTTTGGCTGGGCAGAAAATAATATCACTAATACTTGATTAAATTGAATAGTTTAAAATGTTCTATCGCAAGTAAAGTATTTTCCACAACAAAGGGGAAAATGACTTCCATCACATTATTTTCATATAAAAAAACATCTTAATTCTTACACAGTATGATTTGCTTAGACTAAAACCTAAAGTGATGTCAACCTTCAGTACGGTAAAATATCACCAATATACTATCCACATATCCTACCTTCCACATTGTGCCATTGCCATATTGAAGCATACTCTGCCCAACCAAACATTATAAAGTGATATTCCCAAGATACAACATTCTAGGCAGAAAATTATTCTAATGATAAATATTTCATGCTATACCAAAAACAATTCAAAGCATGAAAGAGCCCCATCCTAATATGGCAGATCTAACTGATTTGCCTATGCCAAACATCTTTCTCAAAGGAAAACTACGCGCAGAATATAAAGATGAAACCCCCAATAAAACAAAAACCTCAAATCTGATCAAACCCTACGTCACAACAACACAACAATAACTACGCCTTAGTCTCAAACTAGTTGAAATTGGCCATATCAATCTTCTATTACAATTCCATTAAATTCGCGCCCAATTCATTCCAATACTGGAAAATTATTTGCCTTTTAACGCCTCAATAACATATGTAACAAGGTAAAAGCTACAATTATCCACCATCCTGAATCTGACAAATAATAAATATTTCTATCAAAAAAGAAGAAAAGGTTCTCGATTTACAATAAAAGCAGATTAGATCAGAAAAAATCACATGACATGCAAATTGCATAATATGAAAGGAAGACACCGAGGATTTATCAACGTACCGATTCTGAAGAAAAGCAAGGGGGATTCGGAGGCAATTAATGGATCGAAGATAAAAAGCGGTAATTCGATCCCTTCAATTAGTATTGAACAAGTACTGATCCCAACAAAGATGATTCTAGGGCTTTTCACCCTCTCTCCCAAAGTTCTTACGTATTTCGTCTCTAATTTCAGTTATACCTGGAGACGGTCAACTGCAACCGTCATTGCCCTTTTATTGGGCTGTTGTGTAACGGGACCTTAGGCCCATAAGCCCATTATTTTGATCATTCTCAATAATATAATCTAGGATTTTTACCTTCCTATAAACTATTTGAAACTTTATTACCCTCCCTACTCAAGTTTCAAATTAATTATATAAGCATATATAATTTACCAATTATATATATTTTAAAAATTAAATGAGTATTCCTTTATGTTAGAAATTGAATAAGGAATCAATTATTTCCCATCATTATTCTCTTTCCCTCCTGTGCGCTCTCTCTCTCCTGCGCGTTCTCTCTCTCTCTCTCTCCGTCTCTCTATGTCTCTCAATCTCTCATTCTCTGTTCTTTTCCCAATTTTTCTTCCTCTGATGTTCTCTATTTTTTATCCTTTCATGTTGTATATATTTTTAATGAAATTCATCAATGGATTTCAATCGTTTTACTATAGAGTTTTAACTTAGCAATTTTCTTTCATGTTGCACAATTGGTGTTCAAATTGAAATTGTCAATCAATACATTTTGAAAGTGTTTGACTCTCCACCATTGACAACCATTAAAAAGCTTTGAAGCTTTGAATTCGAATTTGGGTTTTCAAAAACTATTATTTGTTTGGATTGGGTGTTGTTGCAAATAATTAAAAATATTATTTGGAGTTTATATCTCAATTTTGAGGGAGTTTGGTAAAAATTAGACTTGGTTTTAGTTGAATTTCAGATTGAAACTCGAAGAAGAAGAAGAAGAAGAAGAAGAAGAAGAAGAAGAAGAAGACATGACATGACATACAATATATTAAGAGAGAAAGTTTTGATTGGAATTTTAGAGAGGAAGAAACACACACAACATACAAAATATATACAAATCAGATACAAAATATACAAAAGACATATTGTATAAAATTTGTATGAAAATTATATTTAAGTTATATGATGTTGTAGATGTATTTTAACTGGGTAAAAATAATGTATGAAAGTTGTAGATAAGCTGTAAATAAGTGTATACTATATAATGAGTTGTATAAAATTTATTTTTAGTATGTATGTTGTTGTAGATATACCAATTGGTATTAAATTTGTACGAATATAATTGTATTGTATGTAACTTAAATACAAATTACTCATTGGCTGATTCAGATCAATCTGCTTCACAGGTGGACATTCCAAGAGAGCCTCAAAAGAGTAATTTACCCAAAGTATTATTCGCGGAATGGCTTTCGTTAGATCGATTTAATGGGCAAGACTTTCAGAACTCACGCAACTTTGATCCTTCCAATAATAACTTTGGCTATAATAATTCAGAGTTGCAAGACAAATTCATGCACAATTTGCCAATGAATGGCATCGGCTATGTGAATGGCATAAATCAAGAAGTTAACAGTGGGATAGTAGATGATATTTTTCAACCCCAACTCCAGTTTGAGGAATCTATCTCTGCAAATGGATTTGAGGAATTTATGTCGGGGGAATTCAGCATAAAAGATGATGTGATGTACATATGAGTTCTCTTTTAGAATCTTACAAAATAGTGTTCGGAGGAAATATAAATTTCATACGACGATTCATACTTTATACAACTATTTTTCAACTTTCATACAACATTCAAATAATATAATATATATAACTATAACAGAATACAATTTACATACAATTATACTACAACTTTACTACAAATTCGTAAGTATATTGTATGCCATGTGTTCTTCGAGTTTCAATCTGAAATTCAGCCAAAACCAAGTCTAATCTTCACCAAACACCCTCAAAATTGAGATACAAACTCCAAACAATATTCTCAATTGTTTGCAACAACACCTAATCCAAATAAATAATGATTTTTGAAAATCCAGATTCGAATTCAAAGCTTTATGATAGATTAGTGTTCGAATCTTCAATTCCTATGACCTTCTTACTAGGTGCTGAATTCATCTCTTGAAAAAGACTATCAAACTGCAGGATAATCCGATTTTCAAGAGAGCACAATACAAATCGAAGTGTCACAAGTTTGAATTCAATAACATTCTTGCACTGTTAAAGTTCCATATTTAGTGGGTAGCAATGTAAAAGAAAAAGGACAAATCAGTGACAAACTAGAGGCTACTTCAATAGGTTGATTGGCAGAAGACAACTTTTAGGCTTACCTTATTGAGAGAGAAAGGCGGTGAGAGAGAGTGATGAAGAAAGAAAGAAAAACTGATGAGAGAGGCGGCAATGAGGAAAGAGGAGTGGAGAGAGAAAAGGGAAAGAATGTAACTAAATTCCCTAATTTAAGGCACTAATAATGGATTGTATATAATTTGTAAGTAATCCTTATTTAGGGTGGGTAATCCTTATCAAAATAAATAACTTTTGGGTGTTTGAGCAAACACGGTAAAAACGACAGGGGTAAGTAGAAGGGATCTGTACACAAATAGCCGGCAGTATTCATTGTTAATTTTTTTAGCCATGTAGATAGATTATACATTGATTCTACATAATTATACACATATAATACATAAATTATGAATATATTGTACTTCGATTGGCTATTTTTTTATTTAAGTGATTGGGTGAGCGGCTATTTAGGTTAATACTTCTAGGTAGAAAAACAATGATAGGACTATTTATAAGCTCTAATGTATGTAGGTAGTTTCTTTAAATTTTAATATCCTAAGACCAATCCAAAATTCTGGTCGTTTTTTTTCTTCAAGAAAAGGGATTTTTCGGCTATTTCACATTTGTCATTAATTGTTGAAGCAAGCTAATCCTTGTTTTAAGGTTTTAAGTCTGAATAGTAATACTTTTTATTTTCTATGGCGTGTGCCTCTATGGCATAACTGGTAGCCAGCAATATTCCAGCAAAAGTATGTCATTTCCATGCGTCTCTCATACAATTTTTGACACTAATATTCCAGCAGAGGTCTATTTGGTGGAAGCTGCATCGCTCTTTCCTCATACCTCACATTCTGCTAAAGGACGAAATTTCGTCATTTATGGACACTCTGATCACACTTTGGCTAAATCATGGAGTGAAGAAGTTGAACAATGACTAACGTGAATTTTGGACACAACTCAGAAATTATTACGGTCCTTCTTTGATCCTTCTTTCCTCTAAATGCTTGGCAGTCACAAATTAGAAACTTCCCATCTTTTAGTTTCTTGCTAATCATGAGATCCCTTGAAAGATAAAACAAAACAAAACGTGAGTTCCCTGCTAAACCTTGTGAAATGACTAGATGTATGTTTTCGCTTGGTATTTAAGTTATAATAATCACTGCCAATGCTAAAAGAAAATTACACTATAGATGTAATTACGTTATTACGTACAACTTTTTTTCTTCGTAATTACATACATTTTCCGTCAACAAACTTTACCGAATGGTCTCATTATTGTTCACAGTAATATGCTCCAGCACCGACCCATCAAACTTTCAAAACATATATTGAAATTTCAGTCTGAAAAGACGAGCTCAACCAAAGGTAATCAGTAACTATTTACTCTGAAAATTTAAAAAGGTAGGACTTCATTGTGTTCATTTCTTACAATAACTTAGCAATAATTCGTAGGTAGCTGTCTATAATAAGCGGTAATAATTCAAATTACACAGACCTCTATGAGAAAGGTACAATTCTAAGAAAGGTAAAAATCTTTCTTTTCGCTAATCACTGATCTACCGTTGATACGGGGCGGGATTCACGCCGTAATATCCGATTGGACACGGATATCACGACCCTTTGTTAATCGTGCATGGTCGTTCGATAATGCTCTCCGAGGTCTCGGAACTCGAACCGGACCCAGGGGCGTGGTCTCAATGGCTCTGAGGGCATGTGTTTTGCTCGGGCCTTGATGCGAGAGGCTCCTGGCTTCGATTCTGATCCCTTGCAGTTATGTCCTTGCTTCGTTTGCCATCTCGGGATATGGGGTACTTACTAGCCTCGATTTTACCCATATACAGATAGTCCCCTCGTTTCTCTGAGAGTAGGTTTGTCGAAACGATGGTAAACGATAGATGTTCTTTGGTTCCTTCCTCCGTACGTTACGACGAAGGAGTCGAAACGTCCCATCAGTCGCTTCATTCTGACTTCAGACGCATGTCAACCAACGGCTGGTTGCCTCCGAATGCGAAGCGTCGCCTACTTTCCTATAAAAGCTTCCATCCTTTGTTATTTTTCTACTTTTTGACCAAGCTTTTACCTTCGAGCTTCCCAGCTATCATCAACTTCTTTCAAACCTTCATACCTTCATCTTTTGATCTTCAAATCTTCATAATTGTTCTTAGATTCTTGCCTAGATCTTCTTAAATTCTTCATATCCCGCTGTTTAGCCTTTAAACATGTTCTTCCAAACCTCCATACCCCTTCTTCAAATCTTCAAATTTTACCAGCCAACAATGGCTAAAACTTTCAAATCATTTCCCCAACAGGCTGCCTCTTCATCTTCCCAACCATCCGCTGGTACTGAGGCGGTCAATCCCGAAATAGTCCTCATCGAGGCGGCTGCTCCTGACATGGCAGCCACTGAACCGGCTCCCAAACCCCATTTGAAAGTGTTTATTCCCGGGGGTTGTTCCATTGCGGATGGCTTCAAGGTTGAGAAACCTCCGTCCAAGCACAACTGGGGTAAAGGAGCATCAATGTACATATGCTCCATAACCGAAGACGTCCTTCCCGTGGTCCGAGAGGACTGTAATTGGGTAGGTAAGGGCGTGGTAGTCTCCGAGCCCGAGGACACTATGACTACCCAAGTGGGGAGGGGGGAGGGGTACTTAAGTGTTTACACTTACCCATTCATGTTGGGCCCGTTAGACCCGATTATTTTGAATTTTTGCAAGAGGTACGAGGTGTGCCTGGAGCAAATCCACTCGTCTCTATGGAGGATCCCGATCCTTATTCGTTACTTCGCGAATAAGACAGAATCTCGTCGGTTCATCATTATTCATCTACTTCGTTTATACAGTCCCCGAATTTTTCGAGGGGGACTAATCAAGCTTACTCGTCGGGACAGCAAGGCCCCTTTTTTGAGCATTGATGAAGGCCGAGACTAGGGCTGGCAGCGATACTTCGTTTGGGTGAGGACCGAAGATTTGATCCCTCCCGAGTTCATGCCATTCCCTGAAAAGTGGAATGCATCTCGTAAGTACAGCCTCTCTTTAAGCGTTAATTCTCTTTTATTTTCTTTCCTTTCATTCACTTTTGTGATTGTACAACGTTGTACGAGTTCCAAATGCGGTTCCCCGGCTTAAGGAGTGGATTAAAGGCATCTGCAACCAGATGTCATACTTCGAGCGCTCATGGCGCAAGTTGTCGATGGGCCGATGGAAACCCATTCTCATGGTAAGTTTCCCCTCCAAATAATTGTTATCGTGTCCTTAGCTCATAGCATACTGACTTCTCTTCTTTTCCTTTATAGGTTTGCCTAAGACCACCGAGCTTAGGCCTTTGGAAGGGGACGAAGACGTATCCTTGTTCGTTGATCCCTCCGTTGCGGGACATTTCAGGGTTGCCGTGGGGGAAAATAAGAAAAGGAAAAGAAAACCTTTGGGATCCCTGGGCCCTGAGGCGAACCTAAAGAAGAGGGTGGCTCGCAAGCGGAGGAAGAGCATCAGCTCTTGGGTGCTAGACTCCAATTCTCTTCTCTGGCTCAGGGATGAGCCGGAAGAAGAAGACATTTTCATCGCCCACGGATTGACCTTTCGCCGAGGAGGCAACCGAGGGGGAGACTCGTGAGGTCGACCTCCTTCAAACTCGAGAGGTCGATATGGAGACCGGGATGGGACCCCCGGGACACTGGATCCACTCCGAAGGAAGCGCACGGTATAATAGAAATTATGGGGATGCCCTGCTATACCGAGTCCATGCTCGAGGAGGCCTAAGTAGGAAAGGAGAAGTCCAATGAAGGGATCCATAGCACAGACAATCCCCTTCATTCCTTTTTTGATGGTGTGGACTCGTCCACTTTAGAAGATTTTTTCGGGCTGGGTGACCTGGAGATCCTGAAGAAGGATACATCTTTGGAAGCTGGTGGGCCGAGTTTGAGCCCAGGATTGATTAATCAATCTCCCGCTCCGAGTGTGGACCCCGATCGTAAGAGATCGGTTATTCTTACTGTCCCGGAGGATGCACTGATTCTATCTTCTCCTGTGGGCGTAGCTAGTTACCTCCGATGTCTGGTGATCGAGGAGGACCAGGCAAACATGAACTAGGTGAATGTGTCGTGCCTTTTCAATTAAGCGCAGCAGGCGCTGAACCGGATAAGGCATCATTACGTTCCTTTGAACTTTACTTAAGTTTGGATATTTCTCACGATTTTTATTATTTTACAGGCCTCGGCACTTCATCATGAAAGCTTTCTCTAGTACCGCATCGAGGTCAACCAGCTTGAGCTCAAGGAGCAGGCTTAGAAAAAGGATACGTACAAGCTCCTCATCGAGCAACAAAACAGGGTCATTAAGGACCTTCAGGCCGAGCTGGATAGGGCTCAGAAAGAAGCATCGATCCTGAGGCGGGAGCATGCCGACTTGGTTGAAAAGGTAAAGGTCTTTGAATTTAGAAATGAGGAACTAGTCGTAGTGGCTAACGACAAAACCTCGCAGGTCCAGCAGAAGATCGACCAGATCGACCAACTCTGAAAGGAGATGGACGAGATCTAAGTCATGGCCGATGGGTGGAAGAGCAAGATAGATCTGCTGGCCTCGGAGAAGGATATCGCCAAGGCAAAGTTGTTTTCGGTGGAGGTTCAGTTTCGGGTGGCGAAGGAGAAAGCTGATAAAGGAGCTCAACTAAATGAAGATCTCCGAGCACAGCTGAGCTCGGCCGCCGCAGAACGGGATGCCCCTGGTAAAGAGCTCGAAGCAACGAGGTCGAAGATGGAGACAACCTTTGCCTATGGTGACGAGATGGTGGCCCAATACAAGGACGATGTCGAAGCAGCCGAGGCCCGCCTGAAGACCAATGCCGAAAATGTGAGGTGGCTATCTCGAAGGGAGGCCCTCGAATAGATGCATGCCCGAGGCTTCGACCTGTCGGCCAAGATCGAGGAGGATAATAGCCTTGAGGCCGAGGCGAAGAAACTATCCGAGCCCGAAGGTGCGGAGGGCTCCGAGGGTTCTGAAGGATCCGAAGGTCCCAATAGTTCAGGTGACGAATCGGGCTCCGATGAAGATTAGGCGTGAATGGCTTAGAATCTTTTAGTTTTTGTGTCGTGTACATATTTTTTGTTCATTTTGAGGCCATTTTTGTTGGGCCTTTATAAAGATATTTCGGAATATATAAAATTACCCCTTTTGGAAATTTCAATTTTTTAGCATTTTTTCACAATTTCTATTCTTTCAAATATTTCTGATGCCTTAGAATAGAATTAAATGTAGTAATAAGTCATTTATTTTTCAGCGGTCCAACCAAAACCTGACCTTGGTGCAATTGTTTATTTGCTCGAAGCTTTGAAAACTCGGAGTGACCGAAAGTTTTTCAAAAATGCTTAAGTGTTCTTAGACGATGCTTTTGCCGAGGATAACCTTTTTTGTAGATTTTGATTTTTTATTGAAGGCCTTATGTTTTGACTATGGGCTTCGGACGTCTCCGAGCCATTTTTAGGGCGGTCGTAGCCTTTTAGGTTTAGGCACTACCTAATCGGTTTGTGCCTCCGGATTTTGATAACCCGAGTTGTTCGAACTTATTTCGGATGACAGTCCCCGAGTGGAGGTAGCCCTTGGGCTCGGATAAGGGTAGCCCTTGGGCTTGATAGTCCTCGGGTAGGGATATCCCTTAGGCTTGATGTTTTAAGAGGCAAAAATACGTAATAGCAAGGTGAAAACTTTGTTTCATTTATGTGTGTAAAGTACATGATTGAAAGCGTGTAAAAGCTTGTATTATGGCTAAGGTGGCCTACGCAGGCATGGTTCACTTGGCCGTTTTGCCCTTACAATAAATCCCAACCACCGAGCCTAGGCTGTTCGAGCACAAAGTTTCCTTCTTTCCTTGCTAAGAAGCTTAACCTGAGGGTGATGGCCCCCAGTATTCGAGGTCGATCTTGAGAGGGCTCAGATACTATTGATGCGACCATTGACTCCGATTTAAAACCGGTCTTCGAATCTAAGTTAGCACGATTTACTGTTTCATTGTTAAAACCTTGCCGAAAAACCCATTTGGGACAAAACCGGTTCAAGGGAAAAAGAGTGCAACACGTGCTTTTAGACCTAATAGTCACATTCCTCTTTGGTTGTTGCCTGTAAGTGCTAGTATGATTCATAATATTACAAAAGGTAAATGAGATCGTACTTTAGTAGTAGTACCACTTTAAGTGCGTCATGTTCTAGTTGTTCGGTAGTTGTGCACCGTTTCCTGCTTTGAGTTTGTACGAGCCTTTACCGGTAATTTCGATGACTCGATATGGTCCTTCCCAATTCGGTCCGAGCTTCCCCTCGTTCGGGTTTTGGGTGTGTAGTGTTACCTTTCTTAACACCAAGTCCCCAACATTGAAGTTTTGGACATTGGCTCATCGGTTGTAATACCTTTTTATCAACTATTTCTAGGCGGCCAACCAGACTAGGGCGGCCTCGCGCCTTTCATCCAATAGTTCCAGGCTCGTAGTCATGGCCTCACTTTTTGATTCTTCGGTCGCATATCGGAACCTGAGGCTTGGTTCTCCCACTTCAACCGGTATTATTGCTTCGACACCATAGACCAATGAAAACAGAGTGGCCCCGGTATTAGATTTTGAGGTTGTACGGTATGCCCACATGATTTTGGGTAGAATTTCCTTCCACTTCCCTTTGGCATCGGTCAACCTCTTCTTCAGGTTTTGAAGTATGATCTTGTTTATTGATTTCACTTGTTCGTTCCCGCTAGAGTGATAGGGGGTTGACAAGATATTTTTGATCTTATGATCTTCGAAAAATTTGTTTACTTTGCTGCCTATGAACTGCTTCCCGTTATCACACACTATCTCGGTCGGCATCCCGAACCGGCATATTATGTGGTCCCAAATGAAGTCAATGACTTATTTTTCTCGGACCTTCTCGAACGCTTGAGCTTCGACCCATTTAGATAAACAATCGTTCATAAATAGTATGAATTGAGCCTTACCAGGTGCCCACGGCAGGGGACCGACGATGTCGATTCCCCACTTCATGAACGACAATGGTGACAAGACCGAATGTAGTATCTCTCCGGGTTAATGGGTTATTGGTGCGTGCCTCTGACAACGATCACATCTTCGTACAAAGTCCTTTGCATCTTTCTCCACGTCGATCCAGTAATAACCGTCCCTGATTATCTTCCAAACCAAAGACTTTTCCCCCGAATGGTTTCCGCAAGTGCCGTCGTGAACTTCCCTCAAAACATATTTGGTATCTCCCGGCCCCAAGCATATGGTGAGCGGGCCGTCGAACATTGTTCTAAACATAGTGCCTTCAGACAGGCTGAACCTGGCCTCCTTCGTGCGTAGAACTCTCGATTCTTTAGGATCCGAGGGCAACTTCCCAGTCTTCAAGTAGTCTATGTACGAGATCGCAATTGCGATGACCTCTTCACATTTGCGAGCTTCGCATTTGCGAAGAGGTGGTCACAATTGCAAAACTCTCAGGCCTGGCAACTTTCGCATTTGCGAAGATGAGCTCGCAATTGCGAGCAATGACAATTCCTGTTGCCTTCGCAGTTGCAAAGACTTAATCGTAATTGCGATCTCTTGGGTTTCCTATTTCCTTCGCAATTGCGATATTAGAGAGCTGTGCTTTACAGATTTGAAAATCTGAAATTTTTTCTAAGGCTGTGTTTCGACTGTCCAATAATTTCTTGACCATATTTGAATCATTTTGCAATGTTTTTCATAGCCATACCATGTTTTCACTCCAATCCTTTGTTTACAGGTACCGTAAGCTGAAAATGAGCTCTAACTCCGACGAATCCTCAAATGATAACCCTTTGGAAGTGGAGGAGAACTATGACCAACACCGGTTCTTGTCATTGGAATGCCAGGAACGGTACTATGCTAAGCTAATTTTGAAGAAAGTGCTACCAGAAAGGGGTATAGTGCTGGATAAGGTCTCAGAACGTCTTCCCAAGTTCCATCAGAGGCTTGTAGCATGGGATGGACCTGTTTTTCCCCTAAACCTTGCAGAGCCAATGAGCAATGGGTGAGGGAGTTATATTTTAATCTTCCAGCTGTAACGACCCGACCAGTCATTTTGAACTCTAACGTGTCGTTCGGCGGTTTGAGGCCATGAGCAGTTTCATTTCGGGTATTATTTGACTAGTTTTGGATCGGCGGTCACCGGTTTGAGGTGTTAGGGCAGTGTTGGAGCTGGTTTTGGAACGTCGGAGTGAGGTAAGTCTCCTGTCTAACTCTGTGAGGGGGAAACTACCCCTAGGTGGTATATTTGATGTGTACAACTTATTAAAAGGTTTTTGTTAAAGAAATTACTACTCACACGTTTATTTGTGAGTGGGGTCAAGGACCCGTCAAAGCTTCTTATTCTAATGGGATCGGGCCGCTCACCTCGGCAGGATTATGTATTTCACTCTTATGGGATCGGTCCAATCGCCTCGGTAGGATTTATGTACCACACTCTCATGGGAGCAAGCCGTTCGCCTCGGCAGTTTAATAGATGCATCTATGGTTCGTGCCGTTCGACCATCGGCAATGCACAGCTTAAATATTTATGTTGGATCGGGTTGTACTCCTCGACATTTCCTATATCATATCCTCATGGAATCGTGTGTAATATTTGGAAAGAAGCCAGTGATTCTGCGAGTTTTCCCGATTTGAGTTATGACAATCCATTTGATGAGATCCACTATATCTTTATATATGCTCCGATTAAGGAGGGAATTTCTAATAGAAAGCTTGAGTTCCTCGTAAAGAGGGGGATCTGTACCACGTAATTTATACTTGTTTATCTCATTTATTTACTCTGCCTCATATTTACTTACCTCTTTACTGTACATGATGTTATTGGACCACTAGTGAGTGTCGATGTCGACCCCTCGTCACTACTCCTCCAGGGTTAGGCTAGATACTTACTGGGTACACGTTGATTACGTACTCATACTACACTTGCTGCACATTTTTGTGCAGGTACATATATGACTAGTGGCCTTGTGAGAGCAGAGGCGTGTATGCATGCGGGGACTTACGTGAGCTGCATTCCATATTACGACCCGCAGCCGGCAAAGTCTCCTTCAGAGTATTTATATTTCTCCTGTCCAAATTTGTATTCCGGACAGATGCTGTATTTTATTTTACATTCCTAGTTGATGCTCATGCACTTGTGACACCGGGTTTTGGGGTGATTATGGGTTATTATGTATTGAAATTATTAAAAATATTATTATTTGCACTGTGAATTCCATCTTTTACTATTTAATTGAAGGAAAATATGACTTCAAAAATATTAAAATGAGAACCAAATTAAGTATTTATTTTTGGCTTGCCTGACAGCGGTGTTCGGCGCCATCACGACCTTTAATGGATTTTGGGTCGTGACAATATAGTATCAGAGCACTAGGTTCACTTATGTCTCACGAGTCATGGGCGAGTCTAGTAGAGTCTTGCGGATCGGTACAGAGACGTCTGTACTTATCTTCGTGAGGCTACAGGGCTGTTAGGAGCACTTCCTTTTCTTGATTCCTCATCGTGCGATTTGATTCCTTTGAGGCTGATGCCTTTATATCCTTCCTACTCATTCTTATACGATGTTCAACGCTCGTATCATTTAGGCATCGAGGAGTAATAGTGATACTACAGACGTGTGCAGGATGTTTATCCATGCGCATTCGAGCAAGTTATTATTGTCTTCTTGCGAAAGGGTGTTCTGTCATTTCGGCTCTGTAGCTGTATTTCTGATGGTTTTGAGGCTATCCTTGTTGAACACGTTAAGGTTCGACGGTATTATGGTCTTCATCAATTTTCCTTCGGGGCAGGGTAGTACGAAATGGTGCCGGAGAAGCGGTTGTCGGAAATAACGAAGTGTAGCGTGTTCGGAATTGAATTGGTACTTCTAGTATTGATGGCTCGAGAAAGATGATCTTCTAAGAGGTTCAGAGTTGGTGGCGACTCATGTGTTCAGATATCACAAAGATGGATTCGGGTTTGGAGCAACAATTGGGCAGTAAAGGACGAGGAAGTACACGTGGGAGGTGTCTTGCGGTGGTTGAATTGTTAGGAGGCCAAGTATGAAAAGTAGAAGTCGAGGAGTTGCTTAAAGGTGAGGGTTTGACCAAAGTGGGAGAGTGGCAGAGTAGCATATGAGTTCCGTGGTAGGATAGCCACACGCCTTGAGGGAAACTTAAAGCAATTTGGGAATCGTGATGGGTAGTGACTAGGACCATGGATTTTATTTGGATGCAACATGACTTCGAATTTGGAATTCGTTGTTAGACTTTTAGCTGATGTCAACAGGGAAGAAGAAACCTCGGCGGGTCCCAGGGTTATGTAATTGTAACTTCAAGCTAAGTGGGAGAACCCCACCGTCTATGATTGGATTGCGTAGTTGTCAACTTGTGCGGTATCTGGTTATCATTGTTATTGGTGTATTGGTGGGTTATTACGACTAAGGAAAGAAAACATCAGTGGTAATTTGAGCAAAGGATTTGAGGAATGTGTGCTATCTTTGACCTTATCAGTTCATGTTCAGGTTTTGGGAAGACCCAGGGTCTATGCTTCGTCTGGATGTGATGTATAAGGAGAGGAATTCAGCCAGTTACTTCTTTGAGAGGGTGTTCATGTGCTAGCAGGGCTTTGGAGTTTGATTGTATCCGAGGACAAGTTAGAGTGGGTGACTCTCAACAATGGTCCTAGTAGGTTCAAAATTTAAGGTGCGGTGCCTAAGGATTTCGAGTCTGTGGTATGGCTAAGCATCGAGTTTTGGCAGCGGATTATAGAAAAGGGGACTTGGAATGTTCTATGTTGTCTACAGTCTGCAGTGCAACATTGGAGGAATGGGAGAAAATAACTTCGGATTCATGGAAGAATTATCAGAATGGGTGTACCCGTTGAAGATGCGAATATGCGCAAAAGGAAAGTATGTGATGGTTCGTGGGTTTTGAGACAACATGGTCTCGTGAAATAATGTCACTCTGGATGAGTGCGGATTGTGGTTAGTTATGTTTTAAATGGAGCTATTATTATTATTATTATTATTATTATTATTATTATTATTATTATTATTATTATTATTATTATTATTATTATTATTATTATTATTATTATTATTATTATTATTATTATTATTATTATTATTATTATTATTATTATTATTATTATTATTATTATTATTATTATTATTATTATTATTATTATTATTATTATTATTATTATTATTATTATTATTATTATTATTATTATTATTATTATTATTATTATTATTATTATTATTATTATTATTATTATTATTATTATTATTATTATTATTATTATTATTATTATTATTATTATTATTATTATTATTATTATTATTATTATTATTATTATTATTATTATTATTATTATTATTATTATTATTATTATTATTATTATTATTATTATTATTATTATTATTATTATTATTATTATTATTATTATTATTATTATTATTATTATTATTATTATTATTATTATTATTATTATTATTATTATTATTATTATTATTATTATTATTATTATTATTATTATTATTATTATTATTATTATTATTATTATTATTACTAGTATACTTACCCGCGCGATGCGCGGATAGTTTTAAACCAAAAAGAGCATAGAGAAATATTAGAAAGAGATATATATTGCAAACTATATTTATTGGCTGCATTAAAAAAAATTAAACGAAAAGAAAAATAGGTGAATCCTATCGGGCTATCTCTATGAATTTGTTGTTAGGGCTATCTAAAGATGTTCATATGAAATGAAGGGTCATTTGTTTCCTCAACAAATGTCTTTTGAGTAAATGTCAGCCTCAGGTTGTGTGCCGTAGTCCTCAACTTCAAATTATTTGGTCCGACTACAAAGTAGTTCATACGATATAAGCGAAGTTCATGTATCTTGTTCCTAAAAAACTTAACAACATACTTTTCGATTGAAGCATGTATACGATCACCCTACAAAATCAGATTCCTTATTAGTGCACAATTATGAAGCCAACAATTATAAGATCGTATATACTGTCATAAGTGCCTAAAGTTGTCCTCAAGATTTGATGTCAAAAACCTAATTGCTTTAGTTTTTGAGATATCGTGTAACTATCTGACGCAACAGTTCAATACAATGACAACAGATATTTACCTTAAGTATCTCATTTGTTACCCCTAGTCTTCCAGCTGCTAATGTAGCCCCACCAGCAAGAAAGCTGGAATGATGATATATTCCTCTCTTCTTCTGAAAGGCATTATAATAACAAATATTTCACATTATTAAAAGAAAAACAAACCTTTTTTTGCAGGATAATAATCAAAAAAGCATTTTCGCAGTAACTTTTACCACTCACCTCGGCTGCATAGAGTTTTTTGAGTTGCTCATTACAAAAATCCATTTTGCCTCTAGCAACCCATTGGTTGTATCAAGACGATTTCCAGTGTGTTTTTGCACAATTTTCCCTTGCGCCACTATATATTCATAATGTTCTCTCTTGCTGAGAACAGAAAGAAAACGATGAATAATTAGAGCTAAATGGTAATATCAAATAATGAAAGTAAAGAAATTATACAGAGTTTACTCCTTGACTTAACAGAAAAAAATACATATTGTCTCCTTTTTTAATCAAGGATAAAAGGAACATATGGAACATGCCATAGAGGTAATTAATATTAGTAGTGTATAATAGAGCAGATCATATTATATAAAGAAAAACCAATGTCTGTGCATGTATATGAGAAGCCATTTGTATATTGATGCTAAACATTATGATTTGCATTGCAATAAGTGACAAAGATTTTGCACATTCCGCCAAAGATACTTAATACATTATTTCTAAAGCTTAGATCATGGACATTCTTTGAGGTCAACCTTTTTTCCATCTCCATGATTCCTACTTCGAAAACTCTTCAGAAGTGTAATGTGTTCCACATCTGCTTTGAGAAAGAATAGTTTGGCTGCTTCATGTCTAATAATTTGATGCTTATTGATATCTTTAACAGACCTGGATAGTGCATCAATAGTATTTTTAGTAAGTAATTGACCCAATACATAATTGACTTCATGTTTTACTAAAGCAGTGTTTCAAGTTACAGATTCTTTATTCGTGTCCAATATTGTTGTAATGTGAAAAAAGAACAGAATAACAATGATACATGCCCTGTTCTTCTTTAAAAATAGCGTTCCTCAAGTCTTAGACAGAGGAAGAAGTAGAAGGACCAGATGGTTTGTGGATAGAAAGTGTGATAAAATCATTGTTCAGGAACCGTTATTAGTTATTACATTCTTCAACTCTTTCATTTGTCTGACAGACTATAACTTGTTTTTCTGAACTATTGAGCTGGAATTGCAGCAAAACTTGTTTATATCAGGAAAATATTACTTTATAAACCAATTACATGAAGAGTGTGAAGAATAATAAGAATAAAAATGAAATGTAACGCACTTACATTGCGGATGTCATTAAATTTTAAGAGAATAACACAACATTAAGAGTAACTTAATTAAGAAGCCATTTTAGCAGTTATTTTAAGTAAAGCTGTCAAAGAGAAGAAGAATCATTCTTGACCTTTATGGGTAAAATGAAAAAACAAAATACACAATTTAAAAAAGAATGAGGCCTCACCAGTCAATGACAACCACTTAGCCCAACAACATATTTGACAACTCCCTGAAGCCCGACCAAAACAATCTTGGTTCTGTTGTTTCTAGTCACAATAAATTTGGTATGTCTCGGATGAACAGACAGTTCCTTATCACCACTCTCTGCACGGAAAGGCGATAACACCCGAGATAGACATAGTTGAGCCTCCAGTATTTTGCACGTCTAAACAACTAACTAATCACAATGAATTTAATGAAGATAACAATAAAGATCAGTTTAGGTTAGGTACTATTACTCTGCCACCAAACTGCAGAGCTCTACATGATGAATAATCCTTTCTCCCATGCTCCTCATGTCGATCAGATAATCAAATAACAATTTTTTCTAGCCATGAGAACAAATTAACAATTCGAACATTAATTGGAGAAGTCATCAGTAATGTAATAGTGACTTTGATCATACATTTCCTGCCAAAGTAAGAAAGAACATAATGGAATAATGAAGTAGTAGAACTTAGGAATAAGCAGATTACAGGAATAGAAATGTTCTGATTCAACTTCAAGTGCATAAAGTGCTCTGCAGAGATTAATTTGAGTTGATTTAGTTTTCTTTTTATGGAAATGTTGAAATTGCGAAGCATGATGATTGGAAGCAAGAAGAAGATAGGAAGGCTCTTCAATTCTTGAAGGTATTTAGCATCTTTATTTTGGAACCTAAAGAAGCATGACATTTTTCTTGGGACAGACTAAAAAAAGAAGGTGTACCACATAAATTGAGATGGAGAGAGTAATTTATGTTATTTTCTGAAAAAGGTTCTTCTTTGGGGATAGGATTGTTGATTTTTTGCTTATTGTGAATATGCTAATTTCGAACGATAAGCATTGTCTGTGGATTACAAAAAATCCAGCCAAAGTAACATGAAATAATTTTAGTTCTTGAAAAAAATATTGAGAAATCAATATCTGAGTGTTGGTTGCAAGTTCCTAATAACAGTTGCTCCCCATTATGCTTTGCCGATAGTAAAAGAATGATCTTTTACCTGCTTTGGTATCTGATTATCTACTAAATGCTTAATAGAAATATTCTGATTCTACTTGAAGTGCACAAAGTGCTCTGCAGAGATTACATATAAGACAGATAGAAAATTTTCTGACAGCAAAGAATGAGACAAAAATGAAAGCACAACCAATAATGAAGCAGATAGCAAATCTCTGAGGCTAGCAAATCTCTGAGGCAACAGCAGCACATTCATTCAACATAAGTAATAATTAAATTCATGATTAATAAAGATAATATGAAGTTGCATAGGTAGAGTCATTTCACCAGATCACATATCAACAGCAGCACATTCATTCGACATAGGTACAAAATATACAATTGCATAGCTAAAGGCATTTCAGTAAAAGCAATCAGAGATTCTTTTCTTTCTTAACGACTCTGCGAACCTTGTTGCTAGAGAGTTGAGAATTGAAGTCGTCATCTGGTCCTACTGCTGATGCCTTATTAGCGGATCTAGTCTTCTTGTCATACGTCTTCAAAGGAGATATTTTTGCATTGCAAGCATCACCATCTTCTAACACGGACGATCCACTTTCTGATACGCTTTTCTCGATGGGAGTTTGCAAAACAGACTTCAGCTGAGTTTCGGCCATAAGATCCTTCCAAAAATAAAAATATTTAATAGCAGTTGGAGAGCAATACTGTTGCTAGTTGCATAATTTTGACTCATAATTGTTAACTAAATAAATAATGATGTAAAAGTTTAAATTTCATAAAATTTACCCCGAAAAGCTTATCTCCACTTGAGCTTTGTCCATCAAAAAACTGTGGATCCTGTTAAACAGAAAGAAAAAAGAACATTCATTCATCCTATGAATGCAAAATTATTTATACCTAAATTTTGTATGAGGAGGTTTGTGAGTAAAAAATATTTACAGTGATAGTATCATCGAATAAACTGTGATTGTATTCCTTTAGAAGGTCATCATCATCAATAAGCTTAAGAACTTTGTAGACTTCGACCTGTGACTCAATATTCTCTTGCTTAACAATAACCTTGAACATGAATTTTTTATAAAGAATATCGTCCAGTTCACTTGGATAAGAACAGTCAGCATCCGCAATTGAAGTCTACACCAAATTTCATAGGTTAGAAATATTATAATTGATAACTAAATTAAGTTTAGTATTATACCTCAAGTAATCTTTCCTTAAGTTCTTTTGCGGACTTCCCTATAAGCTGCATAGCTTCGCGATTCCAAAGCAACAATGAGATAAAAGCGGTTCCATCCATAACACGAACTTGAAGCCTATACCTGCAACTCAATTTTGATTAACCTTATGCATATTTTTTGTAGATAGAAGAATTTAAATATACATAAATAGTAATTACCTGTGAGTAAATAAAAATTCTTCTTCATTGCATTTCTTACAAAAGTATTTATTTTTAACTTTATCAACCTTTCTACTACACTTGTTGCATGTCAAGTATGACCATCCCTGGTCAAGTTCCAAATTAACCAATTTTGCCGCAATCCAATAGCTACATTCCTATTTAACAAAAATAAAAAATTATTGTAAATGCAAAACAGAAAACATAAGATAAATATAATTGACAAAGTAAATTAAACTCACTTGCGTGCACTGAACTAAATCCCTTATAGTTTTAAACAGTACAATTCCTTTGTCTAACTCATCTCTAACAGAGTAACTTTGCTGAGAACTTGTTTGAGTGATTCGCTCAAAGTTTGATTGACGTGCTGCAAGTAATCTGCATAAGTCAAAAATTGTAATTTATAAATACTATTGTTATTTTTTGTGTACATATAGAAAAGGATTATACACTTGAAAAACCTGGATTTAAAGTCAATAGATTGCGGCAACGTAGAATTTATCCATATCTTTGTCTGATACCAACAGCTACGCACTGAGTAATTACCTGTGTATCAAATGAACTATAAATATAAATTTGAAATTTAAAAATTTTTATAAACTAAAATTCAAAAATACATGTAATTTCTGGTAAACCTCGAAATTTTTGAGCTTTCATATGCTGGAAAACAACAATCAAAGGCTCATCAGTAGATTCATTCAAGTGATGTTGAATTTGATCCACAAGTTCACTCCATAAGGTTGCCAAAATCCTGTTCCTCCTATACGTTTCATGGTAAGATTAATAAACACATATATAGGTAATTTATTATAAAGTATTGTTTCTATTTTTGAATTACTTACTGATCATCTTCGAGCACAACATTAATAAAGACACTTTGGTTGTCTCCTTGCTTGTAGGTCTTAACATCTTCATAGGTCACAACCTGACCAACAACATCTATAAATATAAAAGTTAGTCACATAGTTTTACAAATACCATTAGTTCATTAAAAATGAAAAGAAGAATTACCGAGTAATTCTGTCTGATCGACATCATGTTGATTTGTTAGTTGGTCAAAAGAGCGCAAGTTAAAGATGTTCATATGAAATGAAGGGTCATTTGTTTCCTCAACAAATGTCTTTTGAGTAAATGTCAGCCTCAGGTTGTGTGCCGTAGTCCTCAACTTCAAATTATTTGGTCCGACTACAAAGTAGTTCATACGATATAAGCGAAGTTCATGTATCTTGTTCCTAAAAAACTTAACAACATACTTTCCGATTGAAGCATGTATACGATCACCCTACAAAATCAGATTCCTTATTAGTGCACAATTATGAAGCCAACAATTTTAAGATCGTCTATACTGTCATAACTGCCTAAAGTTGTCCTCAAGATTTGATGCCAAAAACCAGAATGCTACAGTTTGTTCTATATCAATTATGAAGCCAACATTAATTAATAGACAGAAAGATGAATACTTGTACTACACATATTTCATATATAAGCGTAGTTTCTGTATGTTCATCCGTTGATAGTCTAAGCAAGGCAACCAATATCTAATATTTGCCAGATTTTTATATTTTGAACAATACCTCTGTTATTTTGAACAATACATCTGTTATTATGTACGAAGATGCAACTTAACTGATTGTCTATATGTATATATTAGGATAATCACTGTCTAAAGTTATCCTCAAGATTTGAAATCAAAAATCAGAATGGCACAGTCGGTTCCATATCACTTAAAGAACTGTTTATATGGAAGTAGAAATTATTGGAGCAACTTCCTAGACATTTGAGTAATGCGGAAGAATGAATTTTCATATAGAATGCGAGTACTTTACGAAGTTTAAACCTATGAGAAAGTTGAATATGTTATCTTAGAATCCTGTAAAACCAATTCAATTGAATACGGTATTTCCGGCTTAAAGCGATCCGGCATTACCCACATTCGAACAACTCTAACTTTGAGATTCCATTGCATCGAGTTGCCTGAAATTTATTTGATATCATGAATTTGTGTGGCCATATTTGCAAATCAATTGTAATCAGACTGGTATACTGAGTAGATAAAATACGAAGTTGAAAAGGTTTTGAAAATATACAGCGCATAAATCATGCAGTTATGTATGTGTAGATAAAATAGAGATTTTTGGTTGGAAGCCCACGTTTGGGAGCACGATCAGTCGTGGAATAGAAGAAAAACTACTGTAGACAAATTGGGGTGAGAAACTGAATTAGGTTTGAGAAGTTGAAGAGTCTTCAAGAAAAGCTAAAATAGAGAGCAGTTGACGATAACAGGGCATATCTGATGCGCCTCTTTTTCCTTTATATTTATTATTATATTTTGTTTTTTTATTTTATATCTTTTTTAGTGCAGTAGTATTTGTAGTTTACTATAAGTCCCAAAGACAATTTTTTAAATGTATTTTCGAAATAATTAAAAATTAAAGTATGACAGGAAACTTAATTTTTATATTACCAATATATTTTCAACTGATTGAAGAATGAGTTAGCCCATTGTTATTAATTCTTAGCAAGTTCTAACTCTTGCCAAATTCTCACTTTGAAAAATTATTCGTCCTTTTTTTTAAACTTTTATTTATGTATAAAAAAACTAATTGAAACTTTGACACGGTAGTTGTTGAGTAAAATAGGGTCAACTAAGAAAGTGGGAGGATTCTTTTTGTTTTTTAATAACAGCCAGCCCAAATAAGGGGAAGGAAATTCTATTTTTAATAGGCAAGTGTATCAATAAGAATAACTGCAAAAACAAAATCGTGGAAGGACTGGAAACAAAATCGTGGGTCGATTGGAAGTTTTTTATATTTTTTAAATTTAACTTTATTTTGTTGATTTGTAGTTTGAATTTGAAATTCCAATTATCTTGGAGAGTTGTCCTAATTTTTTACATGTGTTAGAATTGTGGGTATTCCACTTGTCAGCCTAACATGATTTTGCCTTTGTTATTCTATATAGATAGATTCCTAAGGCAAGTCCGGAGTAAATTAGAAGAAGTCGGATCGGTTAACAACGGTTGAACTAACATGACGGCGTGTTGAGTTATGTATGTGATGTATGGCGGTGCACGCGAGGCTTGACCACCGCCGTAATTGATTTATTTGGAGGCTTTCGATTATTAAGGCATGTTATGTATAGATGGATCCCGGAAGAGTTATGGTGGTTTAGACCACAACTTGAGGTTTGTATTTTCTGCGGTTATGGGAATTCAGTTGCGTGCGGCAATGGTTCTCCTAAAATAAGTTAAGTAAAAGGTCGCTATATGATGGAATGTTTAGTCTATTAGTGGATCGGGAGTCAGGATGGAATTCTCGTACTCTCGCGTAGTGGCATGTTAAGTGCAGTGAGTGGTAGGAAAATTGGAAGCTGAGGATCAAGGTTACAGTTTGGTGTCGACAAGAATGTCAAGAGCTCGGATGAGCAGGAAAGAATTCAGATGTTTAGAGTAAGCTAGTATTGTCTTTAGCGTCACTTGAGATTGGTGTCATGGGGAAGAGGCTTTGTGTATGGACTTGCAGATTTTTGACTCACTCTACAGAATTAGAATGGCTGGTGGTATGGATGTGCGGACCTTGCTACCTGAGCGGAATGGTCGTGGGAGCATGCCCCACGGGGAGATATGTATAAGTGTGACATGTCAGTCACTTGATTGTTAAATATTCAAACCGAATGTGGAGGTCATGGTAATATCGCAAGTGCGGGAGTTTATTCCTGAGAGGCATTCTATTCCTTGGGTTGTGGACCATGTGAGTTCGTTTCGGATTTGACGGCTATTCTTATGAGTCATGAATAGGTCATTGTGGGTCCTAGAAGGGTTGTTAGCCCAGTGCGGTACGATTAGAATCGGCTTGAGGTCCGTGGATGGATCTAAATGAGAATGTGAGCTCTATATCAGGCTGGATGTGTTCATTTTAGCATGGCATTGTTTTAGGAGAGCTCTTCGGGCCTTGGATGTTATTTCTGTTGTCGGCCCTTCCATGTAGTCTCTATTGCGTCCTGTGGGTTATGAGGAGGTTTGATTATTCGCACTCGTATTGAGATCTCGTATAGTTTGTGGTGTTATGTGAGCAGGATGGCTCTTGAGATGCAGATCATGTATCACACCTTAGTTGTGCTTGAGTTTTATAGCGCATGACGCTACCCATCTCCCCGGAATTTGTATTATGCACTTGGCGTGCTTATGGTTGATATTCGGGCATTTTGTGAGTATAAACGTTACGGCTCTATGTGTGTTTTCTTTAGATTATTATGTTGGTTAGATCGGGTGGCACGCCGCCACAGATATGTTGTTTGGATGGGGTGGCACGCCGCTACGGGTATCATGGTTGGATCGGGTTGCACGCCACAACAGTATCATGTGTGGATCGGGTTGCACGCCGCAACAGTGTGATATTGAGTACATTTTCCCATATCTATTATTGTGTGTTTTGCTTCTCATTTCTTGAGGAAGGTTCATAACATCCTTTCGGTTGTTTAATTAGTCACGTGGGTGGAGAAGTTCTTTCCAGAGTTCATTTTTCCTTATGTATCACATTCGAGTTTGTAGCTTGTTGTCATATTGTGGCATCATATGAGAATTTTGGCAGTGTCTGCGGTGACTTATTGTCTGAGCAGCTTGTACTGGGTGAGACGAGATTATTAGACCTGGGATCAGTGCGATCAGATTTATATGAGGCACATTAAAGAGTAAATATTGATATTCAGTCCAGAATGAGGTCATTGTTCTTGTCGGGAGGAGAGACTCCATAAGTTGTGATTTGGCAGGTGGTTATGAGTTTCTACACATCTCTTCTGTCGTGGCAGTATTGTGAGAGCTAAAACGGGACTTATATGCTTCATGATATATGTTGTGGGCATCAGATTTGTGGGATTTCGTCTATTGCGGTCAGGGGATGTCATTATGAACATGTGAATAATGTGGTGCATGGTGTGAATTCGGTGAGAGTATACAATCAGGTATTGGTACATCGTATAGTGATGGATACGGTGTTCGTATGTTGGGAACAGACCTGGTAGAGAATTTCAGATGTTGGAATTTGGCTCTAAGGCTTATTTGACTAGATAAAAGGGAGGATTTTCAGGTTTGCTCGAGCTAATGTGCTCAACTGGGTCATGGAGGCACGGGTAGGTACACGAGGTATTAAACAGTGATTTCAGACAACTCCAGAGCAGTTCTTAGCACGTTCGAGGACGAACTTATGTTTAAGTGAGGGAGAATATAATGACTCGACTGGTCGTTTTGAGCTCTAACATGTCGTTTGGCGGTTTGAGGCCATGAGCAGCTTCACTTTGGGTATTATGACTTGTACGCGTGGTCAGAATTTGATTTCGGGAAGTTCAGAGTTGATTTGGAAAGAAAATTCTAATTTCGGAAGCTTTAAGTTGGAGGAATTAACTAAGGTGTGATTTTTGAGTAAATAACCCCGGAATCAGGATTTGAAGGTTCTGATAGGTCCGTATGATGATTTTGGACTTGGGCATATGTCCGGATCGGGTTTTGGATGACCCGGGAGCGTTTTGGCGCCTATTGTGGAAGGTTGGTATTTTGGAAGAATTTCATAAATTTGGGTTGAAGTGTATTTTAATGTTATCGATGTCCGTTTGGGATTCCGAGTCTGTGAATAGCTCTGTATGGTGATTCTGGTATTGGGAGCGCGTCCGGAAGTGGATTCGGAGGTCCGTAGATCATTTTGGGGTCATTTGGCGGAAGTTAGAAATCTGAAGGTTTATGAGAAGTTTGGCCGGGAGTGGACTTTTTGATATCGGGGTCGGATTCTGATTCCGGAATTTGGAGTAGGTCCGTAATGTCGAATGTGACTTGTGTGCAAACTTTGAAGTCAATCAGACATGATTTGACAGGTTTCGACATCGAATGTAGAAGTTTGATGTTCTAAAGTTCATTAAGCTCGAATCGGGGTGCAATTCATGATTTCGATGTTGTTTGATGTGATTTGAGGCCTCTAACAAGTTTGTGTTATGTTATGGGACATATTGGTGTGATTGGACGGGGTCTCGGGGGGCTCGGGTGTGTTTCGGGGTGGTTTCGGATTGAATTTGGATGAAAAACTGTTGCTGGTTTGCTGGTGCTGGTGTTATCTTTCGCGAACGCGGGTGAAGGGGCGCGATCGTGAAGAAGGATTCCTGGGCCGGTGATTTTTCCCTACGCGAACGCGGTAAGGGGCCTGCGAACGCGTAGGTGGGCCTGGCAGTGCTTCGCGAACGCGAAGGCCCAACTGCGAACGCAAAGAGGAGATGAGGGAGCGGGGCCTGGAGCAGTTGGCCTTCGCGAACGTGGCTGGTGGAACACGAACACGAAGGGTGGTGGTCTCAAATGTTCGCGAACGCGGCCAAGATGATACGAATGCGAAGAGGAAATTAGAGGCAGTGTTTCTTTGGCCTTCGCGATCGCGATGGTCTTTCTACGATCGCGAAGGAGGTCGCCTGGGCAGTGAGGCTATAAAAACGGGAGTTTGGCCATTTTCATTTCATTTTCCTACATGGGAGCCGGCCTAGGAGCGATTTTGGAGCACCACTTTCATCACCAAGCATGAGGTAAGTGATTTTTACCATTTGTGAGTTAAATATACGAATTTAGGCTTGAAAATTCATGAAAATTTGTAGAAATTTGGGATTTTGAAGAAAAACTTAGAAATTGGTATTCTTGGATTTTGATCACGACTTTGGGCATGAAATTGAGAACAAATTATATATTTGAGTTCGTAGTGTTATGGGTAGTGCTTGTCTTCGAAAATTTTCGGAATCCAAGCACGTGGGCCCGAGGGTTGCTTTATCGATTTTTCGCGCAGAGTTGGAAATTGTTATAAATTGATTAATTATGAGTATTAGAGTATATTTTGATTGGGTTGCATCTTATTTGGCTAGTTTTGGATCAGCGGTCACCGGTTTGTGGTGTTAGTGTGGTTTTGGAGCTGATTTTGGAACGTCGGAGTGAGGTAAGTCTCCTGTCTAATTCTGTGAGGGGGGAAACTACCCCTAGGTGGTATATTTGATGTGTACAACTTGTTGCGGGGACTATGTACGCACGGGATGATGAGAGTCCGTACGTAGTTAGATTCATGTTATTGTCCGGGTAGACTTAAGTTCACACCATGTTGTACTTGCACTATAGGGATTATCCTTGCTTGTTTAATTCCTTATTTTACATTTCTACTTGAGACTAGACTTGCTATTGTAGAGACTTCACGATTTCACGATTAGTCACCGAATAACTTTAGTCCTCCTACGACATGTTTCTGTGATATATATATATATATATATATATATATATATACACTTCATTGAAAGGTTTTTGTTAAAGAAACTACAACTCACATGTTTATTCGTGAGTGGGGTCAAAGACCCGTCAAAGCTTCTTATTCTAATGGGATCGGGCCGTTCGCCTAGACAGGATTATGTATTTCACTCTTACGGGATCGGGCCAATCGCCTCGGCAGGATTTATGTACCACACTCTCATGGGAGCGGGCTGTTCGCCTTGGCAGTTTAATAGATGCATCTATGGTTCGTGCCGTTCGACCCTCGGCAGTGCACAATTTAAATATTTATGTTGGATCAGGTCGTACGCCTCGGCATTTCCTATATCATATCCTCATGGAATCGTGCGTAATATTTGGCAAGAAGCCAGTGATTCTGTGAGTTTTCCCGATTTGAGTTATGACAATCCATCTGATGAGATCCACTATATCTATATATATGCTCCGGTTAAGGAGGGAATTTCTAATGGAGAGCTTGAGTTCCTCGTAAAGAGGGGGATCTGTACCACGTGATTTATACTTGTTTATCTCATTTATTTACTCTGCCTCATATTTACTGTGATGACCCGATAGGTCATCTTATATTTTAGAATCTAATTTTGCATTACGAGCTCTCAAAAACCTCATTGTAACCTTTCTTGATTTGCATGCACAGTCCGGGTATTGGCCCGGAAGGCTTATATGTTAAAAACTGATAAAAATAAGATTTTTTACCTAAAAACTTTAGTTGAGTTGATTTCGGTCAATATTTTTGGTAAACAGGCCCGAATCCATATTTTGACAGTCCCTAGCTCGAGTTATGAATTTTTGATGAAAATTAAAAGTGTGAAAATTTAATGGTTTTAAGAATTTGGTTTATGATTGTCCTTGTGGATATCGGGTCCGTATTTTGGTTCCGGAGCCCGGTACAGGTTCATTATAATATTTAAGATTTGTTTGTAAAATTTGGTGAGAAACTGAGTTGGTTTGATGTGATTCGGACGTCCGGTTGTGAAAATAGAAGTTTTAAAACTTTCTTGAAAATTTTATTCGATTTGGTGTTCAATTCGTAGTTTTAGGTGTTATATTGACAATTTGATCGTGCGAGCAAGTTTGTATGATGTTTAAGGACTTGTGTGCATGTTTGCTTTGAAGCCCTAAGGGCTCGGGTGAGTTTCGGATAGGCTACGGAATGTTTGGACTTAGAAAATCTGGTATTTTTGCTGCAACAGCTGTTCTGGTGTGTTTTCTTCGCGTTCGCGAAGATACTCTCGCGAACGCAAAGGGTAAGCTGGTCAGAGTGAGTTTTTCCATTTCGTGAACACGAAGGCCTGGTCGCGAACACGGAGTGATGGGGGCTTTACCCTTCGCGAACGCGACCGACTCATCGCGAACGTGTAGTATTTGGGACATGGGGGAGGGGTCAGAGTTTCCTTCTACGCGAACGCGAGCACGGGCTCGCGAACGCGAAGGCCAGGGGGCATAGCCTTCGCGAACACGGTGGGGGTTTCGCGATCGTGTAAGCCTAGCATGGCAGCTCTTCGCGAACGCGACAGTGTCCTCGCGAACACGATGAACACTGTCGCCCAGTTCAGAAAACAGTCCCAAAACGGGACTTAAGCCATTCTTTCACATTTTCAAAAGCTAGACGGCCTAGAGGTGATTTTCAAAAGACATTTTCTTCCCCAAAGTGTTAGTAAGTGATTCTAAACCATATTCTTTCAATTACCCATTACATTTTATGAATTTTTAACCTAAAATCTAAGATTTTCATGGTGGAGTTGGGGATTTTTGGGTAGAATCTAGGAATTTCAAAATTTGGGGATTTAGACCTCAAATTGAGGTCGGATTCTAAAATAAATTATATAATCGGGCTCAGGGGAGAATGGATGAATGGATTTTGGTCCGAACCTTGAGTTTTAACCAAGCTGGTCCGGGGTCGATTTTTGACTTTTTGGGGGAAAGTTTGGGAAATCTATATTTATGCAATGTAATTGATTCCTTTAGCAATATTTAATATTATTGAGTCATTTTTGAATAGATGCGAGTGGTTTGGAGGTGGATTCTAGAGGAAAAACTGTGATTGAGTATTGAGTGGCTTTCGGAGCGAGGTAAGTGTTGTGTCTAACCCTGACTTGAGGGAATAAGACTTGTTTGTCTATTTGCTACATGTTCAGATATTGGGGAACACCGTATATGTAAGGTGACGAGTACTTATGCGTTATAGTCGGGTTAAAGCATGTGGGTGGGGGCTTGGTTTCTTGCAATTATAGCTTTCTTTGTTCATGTTATCCATGTTTAGACTAGTATTGCTAAATTGATCGTTCTTACCATGTTTACGGATTTTCTGGTGATAATTCAGTATTGATTTCGAAGCTGAGGTTGGTATTGTGGAACCAAATGTTGAAGTAAGGCTTGTACTTATTATTCTATCTCCTTGTTGTTATTTGTTCATTGCATTATGGTAAGGGAGAATGTTAATGCACGAAGGGTGATGACGTGCCATATTATAAGTGTTAATGCATGAAGGGTGATGATGTGCCATATTGTGAGTGTTAATGCACGAAGGGTGATGTCGTGCCACGTTATGAGAGTTAATGCATGAAGGGTGATGTCTTGCCGTATCTATTGATTTATATTGTGAGGCTGAGAGTAAAAGCACGAAGGGTGATGCCGTGCAATTTTCTTCATTGTGTTTAGTTGTTTTTCACTGATTAAAAGCATGTTGACTGTTCTGGTTATCATTTTCGCTGTATCTCCTATATCCCGTGCCCCTTTAGTATGTTCCCCCTCCCAATAGTACATGTTTAGCTGTTACTGTTGTTTTTTTTGTACATATACGGTTATCTGCTCAGGTTTATTATGTGGGTGTCTTGTCATAGTCTCGTCATTACTTCTTTGTGGTTAGGCTCGATACTTACCAGTACATGGGGTCTGTTGTACTGATAATGTACTCTGCACTTCTTGTGCAGATTTTGGTACCGGTCCTAGCTGATCGTGAGGCTTAGCAGCTTGGATTTGCTGACAAGACCCAAGGTAGATTTGCTGGTGTCCGCAGACCCTGGAGTCGCTTCCTAGTTTTATCATTTACTATTTCCTTACTTCAAAACAGTGTATTTTTTTCCTTTTTAGACTCTGTTTGTAGTAAATCATAGTAGCTCGTGAGTTGTGACTCCAGATCCGGGTGGTAGTAATTAATGTAGTTTTTATATTATTCTGCACTCACTATATTTCATCTTAGCTAATTTGCTGTTATTCACTGAATGGAAAAATGATTGGTTTAATGATTCTCTAACGTTGGCTTGCCTAGCAAGTGAAATGTTAGGCGTCATCACGGTCCCGATAGTGGGAATTCCGGGTCGTGACATGTTGAACCTAATTTTGGGTTACGAGGTCTCAAAAATATAAGATGACCTATCGGGTTATCACATTTACTTACCTCTTTACTGTACCTGATATTATTGGACCACTAGTGAGTGTCGATGTCAACCCCTCGTCACTACTCCTCCGTGGTTAGGCTAGATACTTACTGGGTACACGTTGATTACATACTCATACTACACTTGCTGCACATTTTTGTGCAGGTACATATGTGACTAGTGGCCTTGTGAGAGCAGAGGCGTGTATGCATACGGGGACTTACGTGAGCTGCATTCCATATTACGACCTGCAGCTGGCAGAGTCTCCTTCAGAGTATTTATATTTCTCTGTCCAAATTTGTGCTTCGGACAGATGCTGTATTTTATTTTACATTCCTAGTTAATGCTCATGCACTTGTGACACCGGGTTTTGGGGTGATTATGGGTTATTATGTATTGAAATTATTAAAAATATTATTATTTATACTCTGAATTCCATCTTTTACTATTTAATTGAAGGAAAATATGACTTCAAAAATATTAAAATAAGAACCAAATTAATATTTAGTTTTGGTTTGCCTGACAGCGGTGTCCGGCGCCATCATGACCTTTAATGGATTTTGTGTCGTGACACCAGCCATCCGGTTAAAAAAGTTAAAAATGAGGATTTGCGGAAAAATGGTGCATTTCGGAGCTGAAGTTGTGAACCAAATATATCACCTACATGACCATGACATAGCCCCATTCTGTGCGAAAGATTGTACCTCAGGCGAGTGGTTGGTCTCCAAATTGTGCCCGGGTGTGGATGTTCCATGGATAGCTGAATAGAGAGGGATCACGTCCAAAGAATTCACTGCCGAAGCAAAGATATGGTTGGCCATCATATGCAGTCGCATCTCCCCTGCGGTGAATGTATGGAATGTACCAATAATGAGAGATCAAATTATAGCCTCTATTCTTGATGGTATTCGACTCAATGTTGAGATTTTCATAAGTGAACTGAGGGAGTATCTGACTCTTGGGGGTCAATTACTGATGTTCCCATCTCTCATCACTGAGCTGTGCCAACTTGCTAGAGTTCAGGAGGCTCCGGGAGACAACTGGATAGATCCGGAAAAGCCTATTAACCCATTGAAGAAAATAAGAGAGGGCGGCGCCGTCAAGAGCAAAAAGAGAAAGTTGGGATCTTCTTCTCAGACCGATCAGGGTAGCCAACCATCATCTTCTGCAGGAGGACCATTTGCTATGCTTTCCAAGGAAATACGGCACATTCGCGACCTAGTAGTTGGCCTTCCACAGGGACCTGGGGAAACATCTGAGGGACCCTCTGCATGGATTTCAAAGAAAGAGTTTTAAAAGTATCTTAATGATCAGGAGAAGTAGGGGGATCACCTTGAGAAGCTGGAGAAGGCATATACTGATTTGGCCACGACGCACTGTAATTTGAGCACTTCTCATGAAAAACTGGCAAATGCACACATCAGGATAAAGAAAAGGGAGAAGAAGAGAGATTAATTCTTCACCCGCATGTGGAAGGGTGTGAAGGGGCTATGGAAAGTTCTAAAGCCTCAAGATCCAGTGCCATCGACCGAGCCGGAAGATGATGATGATGCTCAAGTTCATTGGTCCGAGGAAGAAGAAGAAGAAGAGGAGGATGCGACTGAGTCCGATAGCGAGGAGAGCACTTGATGCAGTATTCAGGGAGCACTTTCCACCATTTTACTCTATTTTGTTTAGTTGCATTGGGGACATTGCAACATCTCTATTTGGGGGTGGCTTATTGTATAATTGTATGGTAGATTGGCATTTTTGTTTGTTTTCATGTGATGTTATTTTGTTTTCATGTGATGCGTTATATTAGTATGTTTACTAGCTTTTTAATATATAGTATGTTTTATTGACTTGATGTTTATTAGATTCTTGATTGTTTTTAAATAGTATGTTTTATTTTGGTGGCGATATCCTTGGTTTTCTTTGTACCACGATTCTTTTTCTGAGGACGCCAATTTTCTTTTTGAATCGGGTAATTTTTGGTAAATTTTTGTGTTGACTTTTCCCCGTGATGGATAGCTAGGCGACTTTCTTAAGGGAATTAGTCTTGTAGTTTAGATATAGTTTTTGTTAATTTAGGAAGAATAAGTGGTATGAGTTGGGGTTTGTGCCCATTGGCCAATTTGTGGCTTGCTTGGTACCAACATGATTTAAACCTCGGCATATGAATTATTAATCTTTGAAAAAGAAAAATGATTGAAGTAAAGATCATTGGCATGAACTTTAGACTCAAATTTTGGCTCTTTGATTCACTAAATAGTTTCTTATGCTATATGTAACTTCTTTGAGTTATTAGTTTCAATTGGATTTTGGATTTGTATTCCACTTGAGTGTTCATGTGCCATGTGTAGTGAGATTTATTATGAGTTTTTTTGCATCATTTTTAGTCTAGAACTTGCCCGGAATGTGCTTCAAGGTGAAATCCTAGACTAACTTGGTTTGAAAAATGATGTTAGGCCTTCCTTGGACCACTATTGTGCCTTAAATTTCCTACCCTTGCATATTTTCCCTAGTCAACCCCTTTTGAGACTTTAAACTTTTTCTTTGGTAACCATGTTACAAGCTTTAACCCTTCATTCTTTATTGATTTATCTTTTGGCACCCTACTTCCCTAAGTACTTTGAAAGTATAAACATAGGCTAAAAGCCTAGGTTTGGGGGTGAAGGTTGGAAAAGTTGTGATGTGGAAGTTGCTTAAAAGGTGAAAGGTAATAAAAAAAAAAGAGAAAAAGAGTAATATTTGAAAAAAAAAAGAAGAAGGAAAAATAAGAAATTGTGAATAAATGGAAGACTGGGTGATGAAATTAAAAAAAAATGAAGAAAGAGTGGAAAAGTTCTTGAAGGAAGTGTACTTTGATTGTTGAAAAATTATAGTGCTAAGGGAGGTTTTGAGTCACTCTAACCAAAATTGTGCCCTACCATAACCAAAAGCCTAGACTACAACCTTTTAAGTCCTAATTGATTTTGAACCAAGTTTGTCTACATTAGTGGAGAAATACATGAAGGGCAAGCCTATGGTACTACTTGTGTGCATTTGAATATTTTTGTGAGAGAGAGTTAATTCTTTCCATTTGATATCCCATTTATGTTTTGACTTGGCATGATATTGATGCACTATTGAGTTAAATACTTGGAAGGAGATATTGTCGCTTTCATTGCTTGAGGACAAGCAATAGGTTAAGTTTAGGGGTTTGATAAGTTGGTATTTTACTAACTTATCTTGTCTTTAAACTTAGATTTTTGCTATGTTTGAGTGATAAAATCATGTGTTTAATATTGTTTACTTCTATTTTATGGGTTCTATGTGATTTAGAAGTGATCATGAAGAAACCAAGTAAAAAAGAGTCAAAAAGATGTTGAAAAGAAGAAAATATGGAAAATGGCCTCAGATGTCGCAATTGCGACGCACATGTGGGAAATGCGAAGAAAGCAGTGATCGCAAATGCGAAAAAGGGCTTCGCAAATGCGAAGTCAACCCAGGCAAGCAGTCCTCGCAAATGCGAAAAAGGGTTTCGCAAATACGAAGTCAACCCAGGCAAGCAGTCTTCGCAAATGCGATAAAGGACTTCGCAAATGCGAAGTCAAACTAGACAGTCAAACTTCGCAAATGCGAAGTCTTTATCACAAATGCAATGGTCAACAGGAATATCATTGTTCGCAAATGCGAACATTGCTTCGCAAATGCGAAGATCATGCTTCAGTTTTGGGTACTTCTGTAATTTCACACTTTTTGGCCCCAAACCCTTTAATACACGACCTAGCTTATTGGAAAAATATCTTTGGCAGCTTTGGACATATCTTGAGAAGGGAACACAAGTTTTGGAGCTAGGGTTCTTGCACACATACTTGGGTCTTGAAGATTTGAAGCTTTTGGTTGAGAATTTCTTACTCATTTATGCCCATTTCTTCATTTTCTTGCTTTGTATTGAAAATCTAAGTGTGTAATATTTTTTCCAACATTTGAATCTTGTTTATAGGAATATTCATATTTAAAGTGTGGATTATATATCTTGTTGTGCTTATGTATTGAACGATTTTTATTTATTATGAAGTGAGTTATTGTTTCTTTAATTATTCTTGTTCTTTAATGTTTCCAAAGTGATTAACTAACCCTAGGACTCACCCATTTACTTTGAATTAATTTTGGGAAAGATGATTTG